>NC_041363.1:29482033-29624533 GCF_900634415.1 Cottoperca gobio | reverse complement strand
TGTGATATTGGGCTATACAAATAAATTTGATTTGATTTGATTTGAGAGAGTGAAGAGTTGGTCCGTTGTTCCACACCCAGGACGGAATCCACATTGTTCCTCTTCAATCAGAGGTTCGACTATCAGCCAAACCCTCCTTTCCAGCACCTTGGAGTAGACTTTTCCAGGGAGGCTGAGAATCTTCATTCTATTGTTTCTGTAAATGTCACTTACTTTTGTTTGGCTTATTTGAAGCTATTGTTCTGCACTTAAAGGATTTCACCTATTTGAAGATAATGTACTTGCAAGATTTGTAAGAGTTGTATCCTCATGATAGTTTGCACTTATTGTAAGTCGCTTTGGACAAAAGTGTCAGCTAAATGAACTGTAATGTCACGTATGTTTGAATACATCATGATAACGTTATAATTTACCTTTGCAAAATATAATTTTTACTGACTAGAGCTTGAATGCATAATGTAACTCAATGCAACGTTAGGAGTTAGCTTCTTTATTTAGCCAGGACTATGCTGCACACCGGCTGCTAACAGCTAGCTGCAAACATTTACTAGCTCTCTGCCAATTCACTGCTCCCTCAAGATGAGGGGACATTTCAACGAATGATATTCAGTTATTTGCCATAATTGTTTCCTGAATTATGGTCGAGTGCTTGGATATTATGTTGACTTGATGATACACACAGTATAACTTTCAATAAAAATTGAGATTATAACGCTGAGTTTACTCACAGGTGCCAATCCAGGACACTCGTACACTGTGAAATCTCCGTCCTCGTTCTCCTCATCTGTTGATGCTCCTGAATCAAGAACCTTTGGCTCATCCCTGTGTCTACAGAGGTCACACACACACACACACACACACACGATAACTCAGATTCGACGAGGCAGAGAGGGAAGGGAGGGACAAGAGACAATGGGCAGGAGACAGACACACATGCCCTTCTAGGCTCGGAGGGTGACTCACTTCTCCATGGAGAGCATCTGCTGCTTCTGGTGCTGGTAGTGGTACATCTGGGCACTGTGGGCCAGCTTCTTGTCCCCAGGCTGGAGCAAATCGAGGGGCAGAGGGGACATGAGAAAGTCAGAGGTATTCATCCACATCCAGTCACACTGCTCAGTTGACCTTCACTTCACAGCATGTTTCCGTACTAAACGTCTTCAAGTTCAACAAATTGTTTGATAACGTTGTCCATGAGCTGCTACATAATCTGGACCTAAATCTATGTGGTGATTCATTTTATGCTTCTTTGGGTTAATGAATGACTCCTCCTTAAAGGGACACTTCGGTATTTTTCAACCCTGATTCTCCCAATCGTTTTGTACGTGACTAATGGAGACAACATATTTATGTAATTGGTCCAGTATTGAGGGAGAGCGCTGCAGACGGCAGCTGCTGAATATACGTTTTCTGCAAACGTCTTATGTCGATACACTAAAAGTGTTTGTTTCCGTCACTGACAAGCTCAAGTGTTGTCTTTTCCTGGTTTTAAAGGCTGCATTACAGTCAAGTACTTTTCTGAACTTACCAGACTGTTTTAGTTTTTCTATTAATTGGCTTTACCATATTTTTCTCCATCTGTCCATGTACTCAGAGTAAGTTTCATTCCTTGTAACCCTACAGAGATGTTCTACTCACCAAATTGTCAAAGGCATGGGCTCTCATCAGTTTATATGCAGGGTAGTCCACCTTCTGAGTTAGACGCACACCTTTCTGCAATCTGTAAAAAAGGTTTCGAAAATAGACACACTTGGTTGATCAGAAATTAGGAGGTATAAAGTACTTTGTTTCTAATGTTTTTTTTTTGTTTTGTTTTTTCAAGCATTTAGAATCGATTGGAATACATTGCTGTGTCTTTGTGACAATTACACTGGGAAAAAAAACCTCTGAACATAATTCTTAAAATTGAAAGTAAATAATTATTTCCAAAATATGTTATGAACAAGACAGATGATTTACTAATTTCAAGAATAACCACCAAATTATTTTTTTCTGATATTAATTTAATGAATTTATTGTTTTAAGCAAAAATGCAAAGAATTATCTCGGTCCAGAGGCTCAAATGTAAATGTTGACGAGTTGCCTTCGTCTTCTATGATAGTAAACAGATTATCTTTGTTTAAAATTTGAAGATGTCACTTTGGGATCTGGGAAATCATATAAGGCATTTATCTGACATTTGATAGACAAAGTAATCGATTTCATAGTGAAAGTAATTTGTAGATGAAATAGTATTGAAATATCAAGTTCTCCACAGTCAAACAATATTCCAACATGTATTTCATAATCATCTTAATGCCTCGAATCATAATAATGACAGAAAATAATCAAATCAAATCTGTATTGTCAAATCCTTACAGGAAGAGAGATGACATATGAAGTTAGTCTCATGCAGTGTAGAAAGGCAGGATCTTACCTGACCCAACAGGCACCTGCTGTGATCAACGCCAGCGACCCCAGCACGATGAAGACACTGCTTATGACTGAAAAGAAATACATACACACAGTGAGGGGAAGAGAACGCTGTGTAGATCTGTAGGCGTCAGAGTAAGACATGATCCCTGATCAAAAGCTCTCGAACTGTGTTTGACAAAGAGTGCAGAGCTCAAAGAAGAGCTGCTGAAAGTGTCATCGTGTCGGCTATGGCCCTGCAGTATCAACAGTGAAAGCAGCATTGATAACAGTAATGCAGTGAGGCAGATCTAATTGACAGAAACATACAAGTTCTGTTCTGCAGTTCCATAGGAAATTTGAGGTCAGTCCCGAGATTTCTGAGCATGGAGGGCTAACATTCTGCAAAGGACAAAGGAGGCATTTTACTCAGTCTGAAGACCTTTGAATGTTGTCATCGAGATGGATGTTGTGCAAAATATATATTTTTTTTCATTTAACTTTTTCCAGCTAATGTTTATCTCCTTTATTAAAAACAAGGTCAGTTCAGTTTGTTTCCTGGCTTTTGCCTCTGTTTATTACTGGCAAATGAGATCCTGGTACTCCAAGAAATTCCGCTAACATGTACTGAAAGGATTTAAGTGGGGAACCTGGGGCCGTATTCATAAATCTTCCAAATACAAAAAATTACTCCTAATCAACGGAATTCTAAGAAAAGTCTAAGAAAAGTTTTAGAATTATGATGTAAGAACTTCTCCTTAAAGTTAAGACTAGATCCTGGGAAATATACAAGTTATTTATAAGGCATCTTAGCCCTTAAGAGAGCTCCTAAGATGAAAAACTGTTAGGAGGGGAGAGGAAGACTTTCAAGAGGCTTTAGACTTTCTTAAGCAGAGGAGGAAATGGTAGAAAGACAAAGAGGTACTGTAGAAGAAATATCTTCCCATGCCTGCCTCTTGCGCTGTAACATCAGGGCTGAAACCTTCTCTTTAACTGTTTTTACGCTTGTCAACTAATTGAGCCGATAGTTAACGTTGTTCCTCTGTCCGATGCCGTTTGGCTATTCAATGGTTTATAGATTTATATGCCAACATACGCCGCTACTGACTGGCCAGCGATCACAGAAATTAATAAATATTTTTGTTAATATCAAATAGATTAAGTACTAAAATGACTAGGATTTTGAATAAACTTAAGCAAATAAATATAGCAATGATCAGCATGTGAAGAGGCACCTGTGCAAGTAGGCCTGTGTTTTGAAACATTTTGTAGGTTACTTTTAAAGTATGGCTTGCAATTTATTCAACACATATGTTTATATACATTATATAAAATAATATTTAATATCACATCATGTCTTAATAGCCAATACATTTTATCAGGCCTATCGACTTCACTGTCCATTATGGACCCATTATCATTAAGTTTGCATTTTTATTTTTATTTTTTTAGATCAACCAAACACACCTTTTTTACCAGAATGCGTCATACCACACCTCTGAGGAAAAAGTTTATGTTTTCTTTAGCTACGACTGCTTGATAGGAATGTTTAGGCTAAGCTTGCTGTGCGTATTCTCAGAATATTTGTGAATCCAGCGCTCGTAAAGCCCACAGGCTTTATGGCCTTTATGTCTGTGTGCCTAACCATTTGCATACGGATTGCGTGAACCAAAACAAAAAACCCAGCACACCACTATACACTGAGTTAACATTAAAGCTAATATCTGAATATGAAAATGAGGTGCAACAGGTTCAAGTTTCCTTAATTCCAAGAGTAATATGAGAACACTTTGTTCTAATACACCAGAAACTGCCTCTTGGTTCCCTGCACAGCTCAGCGCTCCATTTGGTTCTTAGGAACAGAGAGGTCACTCAGATCTGAGTCCAAATCATACTCTCTGGTCTGTGTGTCAATATGTCTAATACCCAAATGGATCCAAAGTCAGCATCAGCTCTGCCCTTTATAATCACTGCGGCAGAAAATATTTTAGGAAATCGGTAGCCTTCGTAAAACAGTGTATGCCATTAGCTGACAATTACTTTTAGGAATTTGATTGACCGATAGTAAATTGGTAAGAAAATTATGATCTTCTGTCCGTCTATACCCAGTGTGCTGCAGAATGTTTTATTGTTGGTGCAGGGAGAGCAAACAAGAACCTAAATTCTTATTATTATGAATGAGTCTTTTAAGCGTTTAAATTATAGTTCAGATGTTATGAAGTGGGGTTGTATGAAATACTCAGTGTACACTACAGTAGATGACGGCCAGGAAATATTATAAATGGCATGTATAGCTGATTTTGGTAGACATTTCCTTTAGGTGGCTAAAATGTGTTTTGCTTCCACCCCCGTCCTCAGCAGTACACTGCTTAGCTTCTGTGTCTAATCGTTTAGACGATCAACATAAAATAATCACTATTTTCATAATCAATTTATTGTTAAAGTCATTCTTTATGGAAAAATGGCAGAAATTGCTGTTTTCAGCCTTTCAGATATTGAGACTTCCTGCATTTATCTGTTTTTATATCATTTTAAAGTGAATCTTTGGATTTTGGACTGACGTACTTTGAGAAACTGGGATGGACTTTTGTTTTTTAGAAATGTGTTACCTGTAAATATGGTCCTCAAAGCAAATCTCATTCACCACGGCACTCAGGTCAAAATTACAGTTACTTCTTTAAGCTGAAGAAGTACAACTCCAAAAGGAAATGAGTCATGGATAAAGTATAACAAAGACTTACTGATGAAAACATGGTCATTAGAGGGGTAGGGGAGGATGATGGGATCGCTGAGCAGAGCAGGAGTGTGGTTTGAGGTGGTGATGGGTGGAGCCATGCTGGTGAACGGGACACTGTGGCTCGTGGGTTGCTCTGTGGTAGATGCACTGTGGGTGGGGTTGGGCTCACCGAGCTGCTTGAGTTTGGGTTCAGAGACGTCTTGGGAGGGTGGAGCTGAGATGAGGAATAAAAGGTTTTGAGTCATGTCAGCAGAGATGTAGTGGTAAATATGAATACAGCTGTAGCAGTTGCCCATACAGTACCTGGCAGCCTGGTCAAAGTTCTGTGTTCACTGATGATGGCAGAGAGGAAGTCGATCTCCTCATCCAGGTCAGGATGAGTGCTCACTTTACCTGGAGGAACATAAAACACAAATCAGTCATTGTAGGCGGGATTCTCAGCTGATCTCTAGCGAAGCCGTATGAAACTATAACGATAACTAGAGAGATGCTGTTTATTCCAATATTTAGGCCCACAATTTTGCCTCACGCAGTGCAACACATCTCCTTCACATACGTAGAGTTGACCTGGTTGTTGGTCCACTCTTCTTCAATGGCTGTGCCAAGTTGCTGGATTTTGGCAGGAACTGGAACACGCCGTCGTATACACCAATCCAGAGCATCCCAAACATGCTCAATGGTGACATGTCCGGTGAGTATGCAGGCCATGCAGAACTGGGATGTTATCAGCTTCGAGGAATTGTGTACAGATCTTTGGAACATGGGGCCGTGCATCATGCTGCAACATGAGGTGATGGTGGTGGATGAATGGCACAACAATGGGCCTCAGGATGTCATCACAGTATCTCTGTGCATTAAAAATGCCATCAATAAAATGCACACGTGTTCGTTTTCCATAACATTACAGGTCATTTAGCAGACGCTCTAAACCAGAGCGACTTACATTGAACTAAGTGCAGGGACAGTCTCCCTTGAGCAGCTCAGGGTTAAGTACCTTGCTCAGGGTCAATGGTGGCAGCCTGGTATTGAACTGCTTTCCATCAGGAAGAATAACTTGGAATTGATAGTTATTCCCAATTATATTTTCCTCAGAAATCACTTGAATAAGTTCTCTCAGAATCAGTCTACGATGAAGAACAATCATTTTCACAAATTCCCCTTACCTGAAATGGATCCATCCAATTTCAACTGTTCTTTGATTCTTCTGAGCATTCTTTGGAGGAGTTTGATGCTCTCTTTCAAACACATGATCATGTTTGTTTCTTGAGAGCCTTCCTCTAAGTCACTCAAAAAGTTTTGTCTTGCGACTGCTGGGATCTTTTTCCTTCCGTCTGCAGTATCTAAACAGCCAGTCGATCACCACAGGGTGGCAGATACTCTCTCAGCTGCTCATCTGTCATGAGATGTATGACACTGGAATCAATCTGACATTAAGAAATATTTCAATTTCTTTTAGGTCAAGTGAAAGAATTACAACATTTAAAATATATAAACTACCTTCTGCTGTTCCATTCGCTGTATGTCTTCCTGAGGTACGTGTCGTGACCTTAAATAGTCACATAGCTCATCTTCTGACGGATCAAAAAACCTCTCCACCTCCGTAGAATAAATTGAAAGCTTAAATGTAACTTTAAATAATTAAAATAAAAAAACAGTTGATTTTTAGTCAAATAGTTTTTGGTTTTATTATATTTATTCAGCATGTATATTATTGATCTTCTGATCTGCAGCCCTCTGATATGACAAGTCCAATCCTTTAAAGTGGTTAAGGAGAAATGTTCACTTCTTTTGATTTTATTGTGAGGTAGCTTATGACATCACCGAATGAAAAAACACCTGCAGTGACTGTAGTTTATTATAACATGTTTGGGTGGAGTCTTGATAAGCTTCATATTCAACATTCATGGTTTTAAAATGCTATTTTTATTAGAAAGGAAAGGTTGTTAAATATTCCATGAGCATGTTTATTTTATTAATACTCTTAATTCATTAATTAATACTTTTTTCCAGATCTGTTTGGAAAAAACAGATTAGTACAAAAGGGTTGACCCAGCTTGTATTAATATTTTATGAAAAAATGTGTCAATATACTGGCAAAACGTTTCATTGTACGTTGACATTATATATGACGTTTTCTCTAAATGTAGTGTGCAGAAAGTACCAGTAGTCCCACCACTAATTTATAGGCTCTACATACATTACTTAAGTAGGCCTACTTGCACTTATTTAAATTCCACCACGGGAACCACAGTGTCTACATTTTGATTTATGATAAAAACATGTCCTAACAGTGAATTCATAAACCTGTAGGGTCATAGAATAATGTAGAATATAGACTCACTAAGAAGGTTGGGTTGAAAGGCTGTGGATGATGGAGGTGTTATGAGAGATATACTGTCAGAATTTTGGAATGACTTTGAACAGTGCACTATGGGAAATGGTTTCAAAGTGCCATACCTATGTCATGATTTTGGTAAAGAAGAATGGGAAAGTGTAGGCCGAATAATCACATTTGGCTGGTTAAAAGAGAAGTACCTTCCTGTAAAACTTGCCCCTGTACTTCTGGAGCAAGCTGTTGGGCTTTTGTTGAGAGTGATCTTGTGGACAGCTTTCTCAAGTATGTGTCAGAGTGTGAGCGAGTGCTCTTTGAATCTTGTCGTTCAGATTTTGAAGGTGTGGACCAAAAAGAATTGGTGGAAATCATGGACATCCACAACTGCAGGCGGCTTCCTACAAGCAAATAACTTTGAGCATATCTTGAGGGAGTTTGCTCACCAAAAACTGATTCAAGAGCCTGCTTTTGTGATTGAACAGTGGAACAACACACTTGCACCTGTTCGATCAGAGCTCTACGAAGAGCTACAAACAACATCAAGAAAGATTATGAGATAACAATAACTTACTCACGTACGCAGAATTCCCAGGAGAAACAAATTGTCGATTATGTTAGTGCAGATCTTAGAGAGTCAGACACCCGGCACCTCTCCTTTTCCCTCAGATTTCAGAAGGGATCCGATTTGTTGACAGGAAAGAGCATCACTGTCAGCTTCACACAAGTTCAAGGATTTCAAAGAAGACCCGTTGCTCATACATGTGGCCGTTACTTGGAGTTGCCAGTCAGTTACGACAACTACCCAGATTTTCGACATGAAATTAACAAGGTGTTAGAAAGCAACGTTACTATTATGGTTATTAAATAGTTTACATGTGGTGAGGTCTAGGGTTATTTGGGTAATGAAAGAAAAATGGAGCAGCCTGTGCTACAACTTGTGTTTATTGAAAATGGACAAGCATTTCCGTATTTTATTTTTGTCTTTCACAAAACAAGAGATGTCGCATAAGTCAAATATTGTTACAATTTACATATTCCTATTTAAATGTAACTTTGTAAGCACTATTTTACTCTATTCAGGTGCTGTTAATATTTACCAAAAGACAGCTTGGAATTTTAAACCACTACATTAGCCTATAGATGGGTTACGATTAAAAGCTGCTGGTGGTGTAGCAAGTGAAATGAAAACAGTAGTTTTGTATGCTGAGATTGTTTAAATATTTGAATAAATAATTCAGTTAATACATGTGTGCATTTTTACCCAGTTCTTACACAGTCAATCTAAGAGGAACACATTACTTTGTGTGTCAATTTATTTTGTTACAAATAACTGAAAATATTTAGTACATCTTTGATGAGTCCAAAAAAGCCACACTTATATTTTCATTCATCACAGGCATATTATAATTCTGACAATTGCAATCCGTGTGTATATTTCAATTTGTCCTGGAATTAAACAGGAAACAAATATAATATATTTTAATATGAATTATAAATTGTGACACTGGCCTATGACAGTTAATGATCTAGATCTAGTTCATTGTTCATTGGGAAGTCCTTGAACACACACTCGTCAAGGCAGACGTGAACCTTCTCCAGGTCCACAGAGTGCAAACACTCTCTGCCTCCGTACAGATGAGGTACTGCATGTTATAGGGAGGGACGTCCATGGGGGGGATTGTGAGTTCTGCACTTGACGGACTCTGCGGTTGTCCCAAGTCAATACAACCTCATTAAGTTCTTCCTAGGAGGCAAATAATATTCAGTCAGACAGAATGTATTAAATATTGAGCATTGGTGATTACTGCCTTACTCAAGTCGTTTGTTATATTTGAGAGTTTTATCTTCTAGTGGTAATATGGTAGGTTGGCACAATCATTAATACCTATAATGCTACTGCAGCCGTGCAACTAATGTTATATCCTCACAGCTTTAAAAATGTGGTGGATAAACCCCGTAAATAAAAACAATCTTTCAGATTATTATGTCATGCAAATTATTACACTGGATAATTGACAGAGCTACACTGAATACCCACATTATGGGTAGAAACAATAATTTATTCTCTGCACGGAAACACAGGAAATTACTTTTGTACACATTCATTTGTGGCTTTTAAAAAATATTCAACACATTCAACAGTTCTTTATTTCATAATATGTCAGCTACCTTTATTGTTTGAAGAAAGCAGAATTGGATCAGGAACTTGTCCAAGAAGTTGTCTGAGAATTAGCCATCTTCTCTCAGTTTGTCAAATAGGTCTATCCAAAACTGGACACACTCACTTCGCAAGGTCAGCCACCATCTTTCAATACACTGGTTTCCCGTGCTTGGACCAAAGGTGACACTGTCTGTTTCTGCTTGGTTCCCAGTAAAATTAAAAAACTGCTGCATTTCAGCCATATGGCCATTTTCTGCTCCTAAATCAAGTGTGATTCTGGCAGGGCACCCACCAGCATTGATAACAGCATCAATGAAGTAGCCAGCGATGATCTTCGGCTCATTGTTTGTTCTGACTTTCTCATAATTATGACTTTGTATCTCATTTCGATTTTTTAACTAGCGGAAATAGGCTTCCATAAGAATGTCATTTAAATGTTTAAGGGTAACACTTCTCATTGATAATGCTTTGGTGCTCTCTGGTGGCACGAAGGTAAACTGTATGATGAGAGTTGGGATTGATATACAACATGACATGCTCTGTTTAAAAACTAAACATAACAGCGTAATAAATGAATATGAAGTTTAACAAAAAAATCCCATTGATATTCAGTTTGCCGTTTCAGTTAATGAGGCTCTTCGAAGCAGCAAGAGGTACCACGCACACACACACACACACAAATATAAAAAAGAAAGCACTGACCATGATAATTGATAATGATTTATTATCATCAATAAAAGTCATTTGTAAACACACAAGAGTAAAATAAATCTAAAAGTACAATGGTCAAAAAAGAGAAAGGGTGCAAAATAATAAATAAAATAGGGGTGAGAGATCCGCTAAGGCACTTATGAAATTATGTAAATTGACAATTTTGTATTTCACCGGTCCATAGAAGTATTTATACATAATATAGACAAGCTTACTTTCTACTTTGTTTGTGTAATTCCGACCAACACAAAATAAATGGTCAAGTCTTAAGAGAGTACAATTAATTAATTTTAATGCCAGTCTGATATGGAAAAATAAAATCTACTTTGAGACTTTCCCACATTCTGGGAAGGCATTTTCTGTTAACCAATAAGTGAGTTTTCAGTATATAATAGCTTCCAAAAACTGTATTCACACCCACAAATGCAAAAAAATAAATCTACTTGATAAAAGTTATTTAAGGCATCACAGTTCAATGAGATCGTTAAATCAATGTACATGTTTTTCACCAAAGGCACCTCAACTGGGGTGTTCTTGCAACTTGTCACGCGTTTATAAACACACCATTACAGACTCTAGGTCCTCCACTGTGCTCACATTTCTACCAGTGTGGAACGTATGAGGACTGAAAGGGCTGAGGATTTTCTGTCAGATGCAAAGTTGTCAAAATTATACAGAAAAACAATATTTAACAATATGACCACAGCACCTGAGTCCTGCTCGGTGAAAACAATCTGCTGAGTGATTACTGTGCTTGAAACTACAAACTAATATGGATAAAAAAGCATGAAGTATCTTTTAATATTTGTCAAATAAACATAAAAACTAACAAAAATATAACCGGGCAGAATTAAGTTTAGGTCTAACAAATGGAAATCATTCCATCATTGGGCTCTAGTTTCAGAGTCACTGGTTTTGGTCACTGTTTTAGTCTCTGCTTCTGTGGCAACACTCGTCTCCCTCACCTCAGGGTGCTTCTCTGAGGGCTCTGGGACCGCTATGCGGGAGGCCACATCATCCTCCTCGTCCTCTGCCTCTTCATTGGTGGGAGACTGAAAGCCACTGTCGTCATGTGGAGGCAAGGGGAAGCCTGACGTCGCCTCCGGGAGGCTCTCTGGAGCCGTTTCTAGAGCTCCAGATGGGATTTCCTCAGGTTGTGGGGGCAGAGGCATTGCCTCCTCTGACACCTCCTGGTTGGTGGGCAGTTGTTTCTCCACCACAGGCTGGCTGTCACTTCCCTTATACTTCTCCACTACAGCAGATTCAACCTTCAGTGGGACTTTCTCTTCACCCTGCTCGTCTGGTTTGGCTTCCTCTTCCGTCACGACAGATTTTACATTTGACAATTCTGGAGGGTTCTCGATGGCGTTGGGATTTGCAGATCCATTCTGATTGGCCAAATGCTTTACCATCCGAGTTCTCCTCCCCATCTCCGTCCTTCTCCTCTCCATCATTCTCTGGGATGTCGTTGACACCGGACACCTCCATGCACGACTCGTTGAGCAGGACTGGGGAGCCTTCCACCTGGATCATGGACACCACCTGCTTCATCCTCCTCCTCTTCTGGGACTCCCCACCTTCACCCTCAGTGTCCTTCCCTGCTCCTTCCTTCTCTTCATGGGCTCCTCCGTACTCTTCGGCCCAGTCGATGGAGGGGTTTTCTCCAAGTAGGTGCAGGCTGGGGTCGCTGTTGCTGAGGACAATGCTGTCCCTGTACAGGTTGTGTCTCCTCTGGACCGCCGCCTCCTTCACAGCTACAGAGAGAGGAGGTAAACATGTGATTGAACAGGAGTGATCGTATAAATCGTATATTAACAGTATAAAGTGTGACAGATGTGTGATCATCTGCTCTCCAGGGGTCCCGTCATTTCCTTGAAAGGACTGTTATCTGGTATTAAACAACAGCGTTGAAGTTCTAATTATTCTTATTTCAATTATTGTTAGAATAATCTCGAGTCAGTTGAACATTATGTGCAGTTATAAATTGCAGCAAGCATAATATTACAATACAAATCCAATCAAAAATAAAAACACACAAATTAATTTTCATCCGAGTGAAAGTACAAAAAAAAAAAGGTCCTTTAAGTATACCAAGGAAATATTAGTCATTATAGGACCCATGCAGCATTGTCCACTTACATTACTAAAAAATGCTTTTGTTCCTAAACAACAAAGTATTGGCCAATTTCATCTCGTTTTACTGCAAAGTGAGTTTGCTTCCAGGAATTTCTTTAATCTAGCAATGTGAAATAAAATGGCCTCAAGGCTTTAACAGAAGAACAAATATTAAACCCACAATTTAAAACAGGCCTGATGCATACCGATAATACTAAATATGACAAATATGGCCCATCATCTCTTTGTAGTTACACTTTCAACCATGCGCGTCTTCTCTGAGTATTTGTTTCCACTGAGATGAAGTAGGTATGGAGCATTGAAGTTAAGGGGGTGACAGGAGCTGTGCCGTATGGTTGATATCTATTTTACAAATGATAGAAAAAAAAAAAAGAGGTTTTGCCGTCTCCGATCACAGAAAAGGGAGTTTGACATACAAAAAGGATCGTTTTCGTATTGGCTACCAGTAGTGATACTCATTAAAGCAGCATCCTGATCAACGATACAATAAACTATGCACGTGTAGATCCAACAGGAAGAATAACAGTGTAGAAGACTGACCCAGCATGATGTCCTTCATGACCGAATGCAGCACCACCTCTTCAAAGATGTTCTCCACCAGAATGAAACGGGAAAAGTCTTCGAAGATAAGCTCCTGGAAGCGTGGCAGCTCCTGGTGTTCACAACAGCAGTCAAAACCTTTCAACATCTTTTTTTTTCTATAAAACATCCTCATTCATCCCCATTATTTTTATAGGTTTTTGTGACAGAATGCTCTGGGACTCACCGAGGCACAGGAAGGGCTGAGCTGCTTCAGCATGTAGGGGATGAAGATTTGGAGGAGAGCCTCGCGGAAGAAACGCTTCCGCACTGTGCTGCTGTCATAGTCAAATTTCTGAACACGAAAAAGTATTATTATAATAACAGTGTTTCGAGAATTAATTTCTCATTGGTGAGCTGCTTCTTTCCAAAACTAAATTAGAAAAAAGGTGACATTTCCTCCAAGTTATTGTTGACACCAAAGCCAGTGGGGCTGTATGACGTAATTCTCCATAGTCAGTGTACGGCACAACTCAGTTTGGAGAAGCAGACAGGAGTAGCAGCACGGAAGCTAAGCAATGTCCTGCTGTGGACGGGGGCAGCAGCAAAACTGATTTTGGCCACATCATTTTTTAAATTAGTTATCTATAGTTGGTTATCTAATCTATATAGTATACACCATAATAGGAATGTCAGGATACCAGAAATGAATTAAATGATTCTTGATACTAATTCGATATCACGGTCAAAAACAGAACAATAAATCCCACGTACTTCAACATACAGTCTTTTATTACCGTTTGCATTCTGGTTTTTGTTAGGAAGTTAAACAGCTCATCATTCATCTCTGATATCTATTTTATATTCCTGTGAAAACGTCTTCAAACAGAACTTCAAATAGAAGTTGCTCTGAAAAAACAACATTTTACAAGACTACAATGAACAAACCATGAATATGTTATAACTTATACAATAGTCTTGTTGTCATTTAATTCTATTCCACAAAGTCTGTAGATTACTGATGTCAATACACCCCTTAGGAAAGTGCCATTAAAAGTTACTTCTCGCTGGTAGCAACTCGTAGTAGCAACAGATCAGATGGCACAGAATACACGGTTGTTCTCAGAACAAACCCTGTAACTTTACCTGGCAGAACACGGGAGCTGCTGGTCTGCAGATGCCTCCATCTGCTAGTTTGTTTGTGTTATTGTGGGACTTGGGTGGTGGCTTTGGTGAGAGCGTAGATAACGGCTTCAGTGTTCCGTCAGAAAGGGCTGACAGACAGCAAGATTAAGTTAAATAAAAATATTTTAAATATGGAGTAATGATGTCACAAAAACTGATACTTCAATACCAAGTGTCCCCCCAGCCCACAGCTGTACATTGCATAGCTGGGGCGTGACGACCCCTGTTCACTGATATGGATAATACCTCATACAACCCCACTTCAAACCTGTGTGGTTTTTGAGTGATAATCTTCTAACCTATTCTTTGTGTGTGTGCTTTACCTTAATGACTCTGTCCTGGCAGCGCTGGATGGTCTTACAGAGCTCCTCTGTACCCGGAGACTCCAGACTCTTGTGAAGGATCTGCTCGAATGTATACACTGCATGGTCCATTTGCTGTGGACACACACACGTGCACAGAGAGAGGCCAATGTGTTACATTACAGAGAGCGTGTAAGTGTTGTGATTCTAAGGGAGTTTGCTGTTCTAAGATTAAAGAGGAGGGTGTTCCACAGACACCAGATTTTTTTATGCAACACTTGTGTGGAACTTTTAAAAGAATGGCATTGAAAGATCTGGTAGTTTTGGTTGGGACATAACATTTAAGGCTGTCGCTGATATATGAATATGCTAAATGATGTAAGTGTGACTTTAAAATGAATTCTAAAAGATACAGGTAGCAGGTGCATTGTGAATTAAATGTGATTTTTATTTTTAGGTAGACTAGTAAAAAGCAAGCGGCTTGTAATATAAGAATGTATAAAAAGCATCTCAGCATTGTTCGGAGTTTAAATGTTTTAAAATTTTGCCAATGTTCCTCAGTTTAATTTTTTTTGTTTTTGCGACCTTGTTGAAACGACTAAAAACATCAGTCTAAAAACATACACAAATCTGTAACATGTTTTAAATAGCTTGGACAGGCCAGAAAACACCCTAGTTTTTGGCTTTCTACTTTTGAATCTATGAGTATAATTTCAATTTTCTGCAACAAAAGAAATTCACTCATCCAATTGTTGATATCAGTGAAACAGGTATTAATAAATAATAGAAAACATAATAAATGGAAAATATATGATTTTTGAAAAGGTAGCAACTCTGTCCCATCATGTGCCTGTCCACAAATATCCCCAAATGGCATCTTCTCATTCCCTCAGTTAGAGAACAAACCATGAGAGGGCACTGCATCAACTTCTCACAGTTCCACTGTACCGGCAGCTGTCAGCACAAACTCATTCCTGTTTCCTACATTCCTACATTTAGTTGAGCACTGACATGGAGCTCATACATTTCACATTATTTTGGCATGTGACCTTTATTTGTATTTCACAGGGGTCATCACTTTTTCAGTCCTTTATGATGGAGTCCTAAATATCGAGGACTTTGTGTGTTAAGTGCTCAGAAATATGGACATGAGTTTTCCCCATTGTTATCGAATTATTAATTTTTTTACAGTGTAGGCACTTGAACTCTGAATGACCTTGAGTTAGTGTAGGCCCATTCCCAGCGGCCCCGGGCCCCACTAAGGAGGTCATGATAAGTGACTTCTCCATGGGGGGTGCCTGCCTTTTGGATCTCTTCCAAGACACTGAGGCCCCTTTCACACAGTCTGCTTAAGGACCTGCGGGACCGTTATTCCGCCTAGCTGTTCTGTATTAAAAAAAGGCACGGAGACTAAATGGGGGGGACAAAGTTGTTCCGCTGCTGAGCTGGCAGTAATAAGTAGAGGTAAGCCAAGCCAACATCTGTGAAAAACAGGTCTGGGCAAACACATAGTCTTGACACTCACACTGTTGTTTTAAATGTCAAGCCTCCTCTACACCAATGATGCTGGCGTAATATCTAAAGCCACACGCAGTGGCAGCATTATGCTCCATTCTTTGGTTCGGTGTATAAGAGCAAAGCCGGCGTAACAGCGGATCTTCTCTACAGCATTATTAAAGAATCTCTGTGTAAAAGGGGCTCGGGTACCTGTTGCTGCTGTTGGATACACATTCAAACTACATTTTCAGTATTTAAATCTTAAATAAATCATTTAGTTTCATTCCAATGTGGAAACCATCATTATAACCTGAATAAAGTGAACTTTTTGATCCTATTCTCTCTCAACACCATGCATCTGCACTAGAAACAAAAGGATACTGTAGGCCTCTCAGGCCAAGAACTTTTTAAAGGGTTGGTTCAACTAATTTATAAAAAATTTAAAATGGTGTCTGTCCATGAAGATAGTGTTGGCTTGTTAGATAACTGCCTCTGAGATTTCTGCATTGACACACACAATGGAGGTTAATGTGTTTACAGTGTCTTAGCATTGAAAAATGACATTTAACAATGAAAAATGACATTTTCAAGAAACAGTGTCCATATTACTCTGGATACACACACGTTTTTAAAGGGACTATTTCTTTGGTAGAAAGTAGTTCAACTAGAAAGGTCCTATGATTAGACGTGTTTGGCAGTGAACAATGATTGTGGCTGTACTACTCCAAACTACTGACACAACCCCCAAAAGCGGCCTGAGGGCAGCTTCTGACATTATTTCCACCTAATCATAATGATTACAAGGGTACATTTACCATTGAAATTCTTAGGAAAGCTTTTCATTTATAGCCAGTGAAATGACAAATATCTTTGCCTCGTACTGCAAACTAGACTAAACTAGGGATGTCACAATAGCAGAAATTTTGTAATCTCTACGGAAACCAGTAAAATTCCACGATTCTCAATACCATTATTACCTTTTGAGTACAGGTTTCTGTTAAAATTCACGAAGTTAATAAATTCCCTCTCTAATATCTCATTTATATAGCTGTGAAAACATATACTAAGAATTAGATTTATGAAAGTTTCTTTCCAAAAACTATATTTTATAAGATTCAATTTGAACACATCATCATAACATTACTGTAGGAGCCATTCACCATTGTGAATGTTAAATACAAGCGTTTTTATCGGAATCTTTATGCAGCAGACACGACAACAAGTGCGTCAATTAAGTAAAACAAAGCGGCACCTCAGTGGCTTAAAGTGTTGGTTTAGCCTCTACAGTTATAATTTATCTTTGCCCAATACTAATTTTTACTGAATAGAGCATGAACGCATCATAATGTAATTCAATGGAACCTGAGTTAGCAAAACAGGCCTGTGCTGCCCACTGGCTGCTTACAGATAACGCTAAATACTCTCCACCTGTTGATTTCAACACTGATTTCTTGTTCACAATGTAGCATTATCAGGGAAAAAATAAGGTGTGTCCCATGGACATGGGTGAAGTTCTCTGTTCGTCCCAAACACATGTTCTATTGTCCCAGGGACAAGGGGGGCATTGTTAGTCTCAAGTACCTATGGTACCTGCGTTACTGTAGAAAAACCAACAGTTATGTTTGGATTCAACTTTCCATCAAAGTATTGGTTGTTGTGACATCCCTAGCCTAAACCCATTTGTAAATGAAGTGACGTAGGTAATTGCAGTATCAGAATCACCTCTCTCATGAGGATCTGGGCCCTCTGGACGAACACTGAAGGGCTGGAGACATCAAACCTCTGCTGCAGACCCTCCAGGCTCAGCGGCTCAACCTTTTCATAGCAGCTCTGCATCTTCACCGGATGGAAGGCGAGCATGGAGATCTTCTCCATGTCCTGAGAAGATTATTTGTATCCATTTATTTATACTTCTGTTTCACAAACCATGTTAGACTATTGAATGGTTTTTATTTCCTAGCTACACAGACTTCAAAATCCCACGCTAGGAGTTTATTGTTAACCTGCTCCTCTCCCTCCTCACCTGGGCCATGGTCTCCTTTGTGCCCTCATTGAGGGTGTTCTTGCTCATGTCCACCAGCTCTCTGAAGAACACATCGCGCACTTCAGTGAAACCTCGGCTGGTCGGCTCCATCAGGGCGTCCAGAATGGAGCTGATGTAGGGCTGGATGCTCACCTTCAGCAGCTTTTCAGACTTGGGGAGAAGCACCTCTGTTGGGGAATGAGGAACACAAGAGACCTCCCCATGTTGAGTCACTTTGAAAATGCTCTGAACCCCAAGCATCGGAAATTTAAAAGTAAGACGATAATTTCAGTTTTTACAGTTTCTGGCCATAGCCAGGGCTATGGCTCACAAACCAGCGACAGGGTTTGAGAGACAAACCCTGCCGCTGGTTCAGAGGGTTGAAGCAAGATTAGAACGTTTTGCACCCACCAGGAAGGAAATTGTTGTTTCCTGATGGGCTTTAGTTTCTTGTTGCTAAAGTAATGCTAACAGCTAACTGGGAGCTCGGACTACCAGGGAAGCGCTGGGAGCAGTGTATAAGTGAATTGCACTCTGAAACTGTAGGGGGCCAAATCACAAAAATACTAATTATTGCATAATGTTGTATAAAGTGTAAATGCTCATAAACAGATGAAAGATAATTATGTGTGTAAATGTTCATTCATTGTGTGTTTGTATGTAGGCGATTGTGTATTTTGTTTTTAAACAAATGTAAATTGGCTAATTCACTTTGCATTTAAAACATGCATTACTAAACAAAAGTAAATTAATTAATGATATTGTCGTACTGTGAATAAGTTATGAATTCATAATTGAATTTTAAGGTTGAACCGCAGAACTAGTTTAAAAAAAGCCTTTCAAATATTACCCTTTGTTACTCCATTTACTCAAGTGTCTACCTATCATATTTCATCAACGTGTTTTTCTCTCTTTTAGTTTCCAACACACTAAGCACCAACTCTGCTGTAAACAACAACACCAGCTCTGTAAACATAACAGCAGAATCAGTCTGAAATTACTCAATTTTGTGGTGGCACAATCCAGACTGCGTACATTTAATTTAGCAGTGAGAAATCATTTCATTAGTCAGACCATCACAGATGGACTTAAAAAGGCATAAAAACATGGATAAAATCGATTTCTTACCTCTGATCTTGTTGGTGACGTGTTCCTTGGAGGTAATGATCTGGTCCATGTCTGTTCGTATGGAGGCCTCCAGAGAGGAGCAGGCCGCGTCACACTTCTGCAACACTGCCTGATACCAGGCCTGGCACTGTCCCTGCACCAGGCTATACACCACATCACTAATCTACACACGCATAAAGAGTGTCTGGAACCATCAGTTCAAATTCAGAAGGAAGCATCAACTACAACATTAACTGTAAGTACACCCGACTGTTTTTGTCTTCATCATTACTAGTATTACTGGTATCATTTACTTTCCTGTGTCTTAAATGCCGCCTTTGATGCTTTCCTACCCTGTAAAGACTAAAAGTTATGGGGAAGTATATTTTATAGGGTTTCTTAGTCAATATGTTTTTAGCATAACATTAGTAAGATATTCAAGATATAACGCATCAGGTGTGGTGAGTTTGAATTAAACATGCATATATTTTCATTTGGTTCTCCACACCTAAGCTGAATGTGTCATACCAGCATCCAGTTTCTCTGCCTCTCATGTAGTTTGCCTTTGAGGCGGGGAGAGATGAGCTCCCTCAGCTCAGGGAGGAGGACCTCCATCACCAGGTTAGACAGGATCTACAAGACACACAAACACACAACTCAGGAACACAATCCCAATCATCTCAGTCACCATATACACGTTAGATAAAATGGTATACGGCGATTTCCCTAGGGCGGGGGGGGGTGATTGCGCTGTGGTCCGTATGACGGGGGTGGGGGGTGGTTGTTGGTGTCTGTTTGTATGAGGTCCACAAGAGGGGGGTTGGGTGGTTTAATTTGTAGATCCCTGCTCCCCTTTCCTCCGCTCTGTCTCTGACTGTAGGTGTGTGTGTGTGTGTGTGTGTGTGTCCGCCCTTCGCAAAACAGCAGAGAAGTGAATGTGCAAAGCAACGCAGTAAACACTGAAACGTGCACATAAATTAGATAAATAACATAAGCGTTTACTTTATTTAATAGAAGAGCACCTGTTCAATGTGAAAAGTGAGTTGTGAATATAAAAAAAATTAAAAAATCCAGAATTTCAGGAGGGCACGGGGTTCCGATAGGGGGGGGGCACGGGGTTCTGAGACAATGGTAGGGGAAACACTGGTATAATTAGACTTAGCTCGAGCACATGGTTCACTCATTCAGTATAATGTTACTTATCCCAAAGAGAATGCATCTTTGCACTCTGCACATTGAGTTTTAACCTTATCCTCTGGTGTTTTGCAGCAAATCCAACTCAACGAAGATGTATTTTTAATCATCAAAATATATATAATATATATTCAAAACACTAATATTTTAAAACAAATAACTCACTACATAATGATATAATAAAGGTTTCTGCTAATTTGATCATTTGGAGTAGAATGATTCAGTTTATTTGATCAAGTAACAACATTAGTCTATCAATTAACTAACAAAGCCTTAAAGACAATGCTTGAAATTTGTTTTAAAATGTAGGATTTTGACTGTATGATGATAAAGTTACTATGGCCGTCACCTAATGTCAGTAAGCGCCTGTCGCCCTTATTTTAAAGGGTCATGCAGGAGAGGCAGATATATTTTTCATATTAGTGTTGAGAGTTGTGCCACCTCCCCTTACCAAGACCACAAAGTTCTATTCTAGCATCTTCATTTGCTCTCAAAGTACACCAGATGCATACAATTCACTTTAAAATGTTAAAAATATTCTGCCCGGAGGAGCATGCCCCCGGACCCCCCTAGAGGATGTGAAGTCCACCCTACTCCTAAGACATGTCAACATGACTAAGGCCAGGTAACATAGACCTGGTTAACATGACTAATATATTGATGACGCAACCAGCACAAAACACTATGGGTGTGTAGTGGCTTTGCTCAGTGCAAAACTCCCAGACTTACTTCTCCATCATCATGCCATCCGAATTTCTTTAATGGTAATTGTACTACCATGCAGGTGCAAACAGCGCCACCTCACCTCTGGGCTAAGCCCACCCAAACTTGAAAACCTAGCTATGGCCCTGGAGCCAAGTATTGACCGAGAAAAGTGTGCAAATGGTAGGCAAACGTTGCTTTGTACATGTGTATGTATCATAACAACGGCTTATTGATACACAGCCCTACGTTTTCCGTCGCCACAAGTTCTTTGAAGTCCAGGCCTTAACAGTGTAAAGCCTTCATGGCATTGCAGACTGACTCTCTAAAAGGCCAGCTGTACTGGAGTGTGGATTGAAACAGTTCGTGCAGTATGCATTTGTAGCTGGTTTGCCAACAAGAAAAAGATAACAAACTGAATGGTTGTATTTGAAGAGCGGTTGTGTGAGGAGATTTGCAGTTACGGCCACTAACAACATGAATATAACTGGTCGTTATGGTATGTAGCCAAATGGCTTTGAATTGTAGTATGAACGGAACGGCGTGAACCAGATGCGCACCACGAAAAAACATGTTCAAGCTTACCATGGTTAGACCCACATAAATTGAAGCTATTGTACAATAATATACAACACTTGGTCAACACATGCTCAGTACAAATGTATTTCACTTTGCTGAAAATGGAAGAGTAATTTTAGGGTGGGAAGTTCACACCAGCCAATAGCAAGTAAATACTTTTACCAATTTGCGCGTACATTTTTAGGTAGTTCAGAAAACCGTTTTATTTACACTATAATGAAACTTTTAAGCCTTTTTATTTATTGCGTTAATCCCACTTTGAAGTGCTAGGTATTAGGTAGTGTGCTAAGGAACACTTAGTAAGAAGTCCTACTTCCATGAATATTTATTTGCTTGTAAAAAATGTGTTAACTTAATCCTACATCAGCCATTAAAGAGTTAGACACTTTGTCTATAATTCTATAAATCATGTCTATATTGGGATGTCGAGCCATCCAGAAAAACCTGTTCAGTGCCAGAGATCTGAGATCTCTGATATGCTGCAAAGATAGTCTTTAAATCACCGCTCATGGCACACAAAGCATGAAATGGAAACACTTCAATAGTAAAATAGTCTCACAATGTTTAAATGCACACACAAAACCAGGTTACTGGGAAACATTTCAAAATACATTGTACACTACACTTTTAGTGTATACATTACACTTATAATATTGCACATATTTGTTATACTACTTTCCATCATAGTATCTTTTTTTATTGTAATTTTTCGATTCTATATTTATGTTTCATGACTACTGCAGTACTTTTTGATGTGCTTGTATTCATATTTCCTCTTATGACAAACCCCTTGTAAATTAAACCTACTTAGTAATTAATCCCTATTGCGATTCTGATAAAGGCAGGAATGTGAAGAATGTGAACCCATGTTTACAGTTAGCATGTTGGGAGTCAGATTTCTGCTTTACCCACTACAATAGTGGAACCAAGCCTGGTAGATTGTATCACTAATATACTGTATTATGACAATAAACTTGAAAAGAAAAGGCAGCCCTAAAGAGACAGACGACAGTGATAGATGTTATAGTGCCATGTTTACCTGGGCTGGTACACCACACATCATCTCCCAGGTGCCATAGTGCCCTTGAGCTTGGCGGTAGAGTCGTACTGCATCAGTGAAGGCTGGTGTTTGGACTTTATTCTCTTCTGACAAACCTGGGATGGGAATACAAATAGCTGTTAGCATTTGAGCACACTATCAATTTGGCAGTTTGGAAGAAACGTTCCTGCTAAAATGGGACCAGAGTTCCTAGTACTAGCAGGGACAGGAAGACCAGAGACCCTCTGGAAGAGTGGGATATTATTTAGACATATCCTCAGATGGTTTGAGGGGATTTCAAAACAAACAAAAGAATTGGGATTTCCAGTCTCTTCTTTTACCTTAAGAACCCATAGGAAAAAAGATGACACTCACCCCTTCAAGATTTAGCTTTCACCAGTGTCTCAAGCTAATGTCAAAATACTCTTCAATACCCAATACCCAGCTCATACCCAATTACTGGTCTTAGTACCTTGATGTGATATTTCTTAGACAGAAACAGGTTGGAATCATGATACCATTAGGTACATTCTCATCTTTTCTGTTTCTAGGTACGTTTTCAATATGTGCTTCAATCCGAGTGGACATGGCAGACATTTGAGGACAAAAACATTAAAAACACTGGAGAGATAGACAGACAGACAGACAGAGACAGAGAGAGACAGAGAGAGAGCCACTGACAGAGCGACAGAGACAGAGAGACGGACAGAGACTGACATACTGAGGAGAAAGAGAGAGACAGAGATCGAGAGAGACAGACATAGAGATCGAGACAGACAGAGATCGAGACAGACAGAGAGATCAAGAGAAACAGACAGAGAGACACCACTCATTTTTGCCACAGGGCACCCAAGTGTTACCCCTTGCATTCCTCCATAATACAGTGACAGCACTCTGACTTGGTGAGTTGGGTGAGATTGGTTCACCCACAGTTTGTTTAACAGAGCTGTTAAGAAGTCAGAGCAGGTCTCTGAAGCGTTGCTCTGTGTGGCTCACACTGAACATATGAAGTTATTCAGCTCTTCTAATTCCATGCAGCTGGCCCATGTCAGGCATCCGCCTCATTTTTTCAGGCTCCTCACTGCTCCTCCTTTTCCATCTCATATGCTGTCCAGATTGTTAAAACACCCTGAGGCAAACTTGTCATTTTGATATTAGGCTATATACGTAAATACATTTTTGATTGATTGAACCCACACAGGTTACCATCAAAACTCTGCACTGCTGAGACATTAAGCAGCAATACAATTCTGAAAATCCATTTTAAAAATGTGTATGTTTTCTTTATTTCTGGTTTTCGTTATTCAAGTTCACAACTAACAACACTGGAGTAGTTTAAATTTTTGTCACTAAAATACTTCAAAGACCACAAAATGATTAAGTTTAAAAGACCTGAAGAGAAACACACAGAAACAAGTGCCACGCACACGATAATAAAATAAAAACTAATATAAAGTACAAAGCTGTCACATGTCACATTTTATTTTACTATCTCACTGCAAACTAAATTGAAAAGTTGCCAATCTGCCCCAGGCTGTGGCGGCAGAGAAAGCACAAAAAGTGAAATGACATGCACCGGTGCATGTATACAAAAAAATAAGTATTGAGTCCTGTACTGTGACTATCTTAGATCGAGGCGCTAATTCACTCACTCACACATGTCCATTTCCTTTTCCAACTGTCAGGTAAATTAATCCTAAATTGTATTAATCCACATTGGAAAGACTATCATATGTATTTGTTTACCTCAATCAATCAATATATATATATATATATATATATATATATATATATATATATATATATATATATATATATATATATATATATATATATATATATATATATATATATATATATATATATATATATATATATATATATATATATATATATATATATATATATATATATATATATATATATATATATATATATATATATACATATACACACACTACAAATATGTTTCTGCGCAATTATGTATTTTCTGCACTGAGTGTATTACAAACATAATAGGGGCACTTCCCCTTTAAGAAAACGGGTCAACAAACCATTACTTCCTGACTGCTGACGGAGGAGCGTGTTGGCGCCAAACTGGGACCAATGAGGAGAAGGTCAACGCCTACTCCTTCTATGTAGCCACATGTTTTACGACTCTTTGTACACACTGGAGCGGAGCCGTGAGACAGCAACATGGGGGCTTTTTGAGCCATGCAGTCTATGGAAACGGCGACGCAAAATGTGTCCTCAGCTGAGAATATTTTCTATGTTTGAATTATCACGTTAAATAAATATATCGATTGAACTAGAGGATTGCTGTTTTGATTCGACATTCAAGCTCCGAGTTCTTCAGCTTTTTCCAAACCCTTTACAACCTACTATAAACTGTGTCTGAGAATGTGAGTGCAGGTCTGGTGGATAAACTGTAGCTGTCAGTTAATGTACCTCTGCTAAAGTAAACAGCAGAGGTGACCTTAGAACAAAGTGACAGCTTCCTCCTGGGTCCTCCCTCCTACACAAAACTAATCTGATCGGACCACCATGGCAACCAGGTAAATATGTCATGGCATAATGCCTCGATGCATTTTCTCTCGTTTGCACTTCAGTCCTGAGCAGTTTCACATTCCCCTCTGACTGTGGCAGCTTCATATAGAGCTGAGAATTCAAAGGCCAGATGAAGCATGCCAAAATACTGACAATCTTTACTCTGCAACAATACAGTCCCTTGTGGACTAACAAAACTACGAAGTCACAGATTACGCCAAGAATCCAATTTTATTCTTTAGACCGCAGCATTAGCCTGATGCAGACATACAGAAGTTTACGGGGGAGGTCAAATGAGAGTCGTTAAGGAACACATGAGAAACTGTTTGTTTTTCACTCACTTCACTTTTCCTACGGCAAAATGCACTGTGATGTCCTTGTGCTACAGATTCTCTGTAAACAACGCTGTGTTGTCTGGTGCTGCAAATATGTCCTGGCCCACAAATCATATACAACAGATTTAGGAAATAATCTGATTGGTTCAGATCAAAGAAAATGTGGGTAGGTCATCAGTGAGGCCTAGGCGGGCCGGCCACACAGCAGAGGAGACAGCTAGCAGATACCGAACTGTGACAGTCCCGCCTGCCACTCAAATTTGGCAATGCTGTTAATTATGCACAACTTTAAGCCATATAAAACTTCAACAGGTAAATTATATAAAAAAGTCCCCCTCGTACAGTTGTCAAACTGGAATAAACCGTTTTTTTGTACAAGGCTGTAAACAAGTCTATTCTCTTGTAAACTTGAGCATTTTAACACGACTGTGGGGATGGACTCTTTTGGAGCCAGCCTCAAGTGGATATCCAAGGAACTGCAGTTGTAGGCACCGGAGGTTGCTGATGCCAAAAAGGGGTTCCTATATTTTTACTGTTGCAGAAAAAGCAGCAGTGGCCACAAACTTTATTCGCTTCAATTCAAGCATTTTTGCCATTGTTGTAGTTTGTTCAGAGGCTACTGCTGACCTTACTTCTCCACCTAATATACTGGCACCACTGCTCATGTGCTTAGGTGCATCTTGTGAATGTGTAGCGTGACATTTCCAAAGCAATCAATGTTCCAAAGGACCAAATATTTTCCAAAATACATGGCTAAATAAAGAACTTTGAAGGCAATCCAGGATTAGGGCATTCTTGCTCCATTTTTCCATAAAGAAATCTGTCAACAATAAGTGAGCAGAGAGCAAATTGCCAGATATGATTAAGCCACATATTCAGTCTCATAGTCTGTTCTAGAGGAATCTTGTGTGGAGGATTTGAGCCACTCCCTTCAGCGTGTAACCCTGGGCAGCCGCAGACAAGTTCACATTTATCCCATAAACCTGCCCCAGATATCAGAGAAGAGCTCTTTCTTACCATCCATTCTAATGTGTCGAGGTGCTCCAGCATATCAATAAATAACAACATAATCTAATGGACACTAGTCATATAACTTGAGAAAGAGGTTTCGTTAGGTTTTGTTCATCAGTGAGTTTATAAGCATGTGTACGTCGGCAGGACTCACCATTATTGGCGTGTCTGACACAGTCCTGGAGGACAGCGTGCCACTTCTGCTGCTCTTTCTCTGTCATCACACAGAAGTAATAGTGACGGGCGTAAGGGTGCCAGAGGATCAGAGGGAACTGGGTGGCACACTTAAGGAAGGGGGAATTTCCCACCTTGGCTTTCATACCTGGAAAAAGGTAGACAACATAAATGAGCTAAGTAATTAGTTTGAACTTTCTGCACATTATAGTTATAGACACCGCCTTCTCTACATATTACAGTCATAATTAATGCAGAATGTCTTTACATGCATTTGAGAAAGTTCATGTAGTCAACATAAGATCCAGCATTAATTAAATCCCCAGAACATCATTTGAAATGGCCAAACCAAACAAACACAGAATCCATCCATCATCTACTGCTTATCACCAGCTCCAGTAAGGAACCCCAATCTTCCCTTCTCCGGGCCACATCCTCCAGCTCCGACTGGGGGATCCCGAGCCGTTCCCAGGCCAGTGAGGAGATATAATCTCTCCACCGAGTCCTGGTTCTTCCCCGGGGTCTCCTCCCAGCTGGACGTGCCTGGAACACCTCCCTAGGGAGGCGCCCAGGTTGGCTTCCTTACTAGATGCCCGAACCACCTCAACTGGCTCCTTTCAACGTAAAAGGCGCAGCGGCTCTACTCCGAGTCTCTTACGGATGGCTGAGCTTCTCACCCTATCTCTAAGGGAGACGCCAGCCACCCGTCTGAGAAAACCCATTTCGGCCGCTTGTACCCGTGATCTCGTTCATTCGGTCATGATCCAGCCTTCATGACCATAGGTGAGGGTTGGAACGAAGATCGACTGGTATATTGAAAGCTTTGCCTTCTGGCTCAGCTCTCTTTTCGTCACAACGGTGCGGTAAAGTGATTGTAATACCGCCCCCGCTGCTCCGATTCTCCGGCCAATCTCTCGCTCCATCGCCCCCTCACTCGCGAACAAGACCCCGAGGTACTTAAACTCCTTCACTTGGGTAATGGCTCATTCCCTACCCGGAGTAGGCAATCCACCGGATCCTTGCGAGAGTGAAGAGCTGGTCCGTTGTTCCACGACCAGGACGGAATCCGCATTGTTCCTCTTCAAATCAGAGGTTCGACTACCGGCCGAACCCTCCTTTCCAGTACCTTGGAGTAGACTATACCAGGGAGGCTGAGAAGTGTGATACCCCTGTAGTTGGCACACTCTCTGGTCGCCCTTTTTAAATGGGGGAACCACCACCCCGGTCTGTCAACCCCTGTAGTCCTCCCGGATAACATAACCCGGAAGGACTCCTTCTTCAGTCGGGCGGCTTCCCTGACCACCGGGGTCCACCACGGTGTTCGAGGGTTACCGCCCCTTGAGGCACCTAAGACCTTGAGACCACAGCTCATCACTGCAGCAATAGAGGTTTTGAACATCGCCCACTCAGGTTCAATGCCCCCAACCTCCACAGGGATGTCTGAAAAGCTCCGCCTGAGGTGTGAGTTAAAGATCCCCAGGACAGGGGCTTCCTCCAGACGTTCCCAGTTCATCCGCACTACCCGTTTGGGTTTACCAGGTCTGTCCAGAGTTTTCCCCCACCCCTTGATCCAACTCACCACCAGATGGTGATCAGTCGACAGCTCCGCCCCTCTCTTCACCCGAGTGTCCAAAACATGCGGCCTCAGATCAGATGATACGATTACAAAATCGATCATTGACCTTTGGCCTAGGGTGCTCTGGTACCACGTGCACTTATGAGCATCCTTATGTTCGAACATGGTGTTTGTTATGGCCATTCCATGACTAGCACAGAAGTCCAACAACAAACAACCGTTCGGGTTTAGATCAGGGAGGCCCTTCCTCCCAATCACGCTTCTCCAGGTGTCTCCATCGTTTCCCACGTGTGCGTTGAAGTCTCTCAGCGAGACTACGGAGTCCCCTACTCCGAACTGCGGTTTGGGGCATAGGCACAAACAACAGTCAGAGTTTTCCCCCCCATAACCCGAAGGCATAGGGAGGCGACCCTCTCTTCCACTGGGGTAAACTCCAACGTAGCGGCGCTCAGCCGGGGGCTAGTGAGTATCCCCACCCCGGCCCGACGCCTCACACCTTGGGCAACTCCGGAGAAGAATAGAGTCCAACCCCTATCCAGGAGTACGGTTCCAGAGCCAAGACTGTGCGTAGAGGTAAGCCCCACCAGATCCAACTGGTAGCGATCCACCTCCCGCACTAGTTCTGGCTCCTTCCCCCACAGAGAGGTGATGTTCCACGTCCCCAGAGCCAGCCTCTGCTGCCCGGGTCTGGTCCGTCGAGGTCCCTGACCATCACTGCCACCCGTGTGACAGCGCACCCGACCCCAGCGGTTTTTCGCATCAGTGGTGGGCCCACAGGATGGATGGAAGGGAGGCACCATGTAGCTTCTTCGGGCTGTGCCCGACCGGGCTCCGTGGCAAACCCGGCCACCAGGCGCTCGCTGTCGGGCCCTCCCTCTGAGCCTGGCTCCAGACGGGGGCCCCCTTTTTTTTTTTTTTCATGAAGTCGTTTTTTTGAACACAGACACAGAATGTCATGCTAAATTGTATTCTAGGTTCAGAAATTAATGTCTAGAAAAGGATGCAATGATTGGGGCAGTGGAGGTTCTCTGTATTCAAGCTAGCTCAGCCACTAGTAATGTGAAGGTGGACTTGCACAGAACAACAAACAGCAAAGGAAGAAATGCAGTAAGAGATGTTATTGTTACGTTCCTTCATTCTTTCACCTCCATTTACTTTTTACAAACCAGCAATGGCATCTCTGTGATTTGACTGTAATAAACAGGACAATGGCGTTTAGCAGGGTGGGAATGCCCTTATGAGAGAAAAAAAAAAGATATCCCAAATATATTACATAAATATATAATATTCCAAACTTTTAAAATGGCAATTTAATTTAGAGTTGTAGGCCAACTATATATTTTAAAAATAAAATACAAATGTAAACAAAACTCAAAGTGCTACAGAGTAAAAACGTTATAATATAATAAATGCTGAAAATGTAAATGCAGCATGTAATCTTATATACATATATAATCAATGTATTCAGCGTGTAAACTTGTATCCATATCCAGTGTAATGTAACAAGAGGGGGATAGTGTGGCAAGTGGCAAATAAGGCTAGTATATTCAGTCCGTCTTTAGTCTGTACCTGGGGCAGATTCCGCTTTATCTCCGTTTTTGAAGAATAAACTCTGTTACAATGGATTTTGATCACCTCCAGTGAAATTATTATTTTTTTTTATAAACCTGTTTTGACTTCAGTAACTAGTTGGTCGTGCTGAAGACTAAAAGTGGACTTCTTTATCTCTTAAACCTGGCGAATGCATATACGGGCCACAATTTCTTTTTACGGCTGCAGGGTTATGGTGAGACTTTGGTGTTTAAAATGTTAAGTTTGAATGCAAACTAATCATTTAAAACACCAAAGTCACACAGTAAACACACACAAACTAACCAGGGAAGATGAATAGAAGCTGTTGATAAGAACAAAATCATTTATGAAAACAAACCTGAAATAAAAGTCTAAGAAAGAAATCTGAATAAAATTATGATTTGCATAAAAAAGGTTGAAGCTGCTCCCCTCTACTACAACAACCACAATTCCTTCTCACCAGGGAGGCTGTTGCTGAACAGATCCAGGTATTGCTCCATAGATGTCAGCACTTTGTAGCCGGCACAGTTGATGGTTCCTTTGGGATGGAGGAGTCTGTCATGGGACTGGTAGTTAAGATGAGCAGAAGAGTTAACATGTTAGAAAGTGAATCAAACCACTATAACATTATCCAGACCGTTCAGACCACATATCCCCCCTCACCGCTTTGCTGTCATAATAGTTGATGTTGTAGGAATCTGGAACGAAGAGGAAGCGGTTCCTCCATTTTTTGTTCTCCTCCAGATACTGAAAGAGTGAGCCAGAGAAGATGGATTTGTTCTCCAGAGGAATCTGTGAAAAACGACACATTTCAACTCCGACCTTACACACCAGAGGGGTAAAAACACACAATTTCATGACAGTCCCAGTGCACATAGGTAAGTGGAACTAAGACCTTTTTAATTTTTTTATTATACTACAGAAGCAGGGAGAAAAAGGGTTTACATTTTATAAAAATACACATTTCAAATACATTAGCGCTGGTTTCTTAATTCCCAGACACACAACTAGCATTGTTTTTATTAAGAGCACTGACTGCATTCCTATGGTTAGCAGAGCGGAGGGTGCGCTGTGGAGTGTGTCTGTGGAGGAGGTCAGTCAGTTAGGAGGGGGCAGGTTATGGAGGTCTTTGTAGGTCACGAGGAGGATCTTGTACTGGATTCTCTGAGGGATGGGGAGCCAGTGGAACTTGTAAAGGATGGGGGTGATGTGGTCACGGGTCCGGGAGTGGGTGAGAAGATGGGCAGCGGAGTTCTGGATGTATTGGAGTTTATTGATTATTTTTTAGGGTGAACCCTAGAGGAGGCTGTTAAAGTAGTCCAGACAGGAGGTGATGAAGGCGTGGATGAGGGTTCTGTAGCTGTGGAGGAGAGGGATGGAAGGAGACGGGCAATGCTTTTGAGGTTGAAGAAGACTGTCTTGGTGAGCCGTTTAGTGTGTTGGTGGAAGCAGAGGGATACTGAGGAACCGTCGATGTTGAGGGTGAGGTTGTGGGTGGATTTGATGAGCGTTTTTGGTCCAATGATGATGATTTTGGATTTTTCACAGGAAATTGATTTGAAGGCAGGATTTTATTTCAGTGTTTGTCAGGATACAGTGGGTAGCAGTGGAGATCGACTTTGTGGAGATGAGGAGCTGAGATCATTAGCAAATCAGTGGAATTGGAGCATGACTGCGGATTATATGACCAAGGGGGAACAGGTACATGATGAAGAAGAGGGGGCTGAGAACTGAACCTTGGGGGACACCTTGGGGAGAAGAGTGGTGGGGGATTTGCAGTTATTAAGTGAGATGAACTGGTGCCTGTCAGAGAGGTATGATTTGAACCAAGAGAGGGCCGTGCCGGTGATGTTGAAGGTGGTTTCAAGTCGGGGGAGGAGGATGGAGTGATTGATGCTGTCAAAGGCCGAGGTCGTAATTTTGACTTAAAGACACCATTTTGTATATACAAGTTAATGTGGATATTTTTACCTTTGTCATTCTTAACATTTAATCTGGCAGGACTGGCCTACAATACTTTTGTGATTGGTATTGTATTTAAAAAGAGTTTGTCTATAGCAGCGGTTCTCAACCTTTTTTGGGCCACCCCTAAAAATTATCCAGGTCCCTTAAAACCCCCCATCAAATAAAATGTAAGCCAATTGTCTGCCCTGAATTTTAATGTTGATTATTATTCTATTTGCATTATGATTATTATTCTTAGTATTTATTATATTAATTTTGTATTAACATTCTTATATTATTTTTCTTATCATTAGACTGCTATAGTATATTATTTATAAAAACTTAAATTCTCTGAGATTGAAGTTACATAACATTGTTTTTACCTTCAATAGCCCTAATACACCATGTACCCAGGGAGCAAACAAAGCCATTTTATTCAGGAGTGTTAGACAAACGCAATGGTAAGAAGTTTGAGATTGCTGCTTTGCGCAATCACAGCTTCGCGAAGGGCGGGGCTCTCCCCACACACCCACACACCCACGCCCACACACACACACACACACACACACACACACCCACGCCCACACACACACACACACACACACACTAATTATAAATGCAGCGACGTCGACCCCAACGTTCAGAAACTCAGGCGAAAAGATCCGCTTTTTATTTTTTAACGCACACAGCCCAGTGATGCAGATGTTAGCCAGAGTGCAGCTCTCTGCTGCTGGTCCAAGTCCCAACCACAGCGGTAGTTTGTTACCATTAATTCTGATTAGTGTTATTCATGGTATATCTTTGGAAAAACATTCATGCTTTCGAGCAGTGTTTTTTTTTTAAGCAGCAAAAAAGTCTAAAAACACATAAAGTTGCCTGAACACTGGTCAGAATCAATTCAGAATTTGGTTTATTGCCAAGTACATTTACACATAAAAAGGACTTTGCCTCACTCCTTTTTTCAAATATCAGATTTAATAACATAGCAGTGCCTATAAAACAGGGGGGGAACCTTGTTCCTATCAAGGGCCATTTACAGTCTTACAAAATCCTTCTAGGGCCATACTAATTATTGAACTCATAACTTCTGCTAAAAATATAAGACAGCCCATTCATTTCACCTTTCTTTCATGCTGTGTAAAAAAAGAAGAAGCAAAAAGCAGTCGCCCATTTTATTCTATTGCTGACTAGATTCGAATTTAATTGTTTGGAGTTGATTTTTTGCGCGTGTTTATGAATTACCTCGGTGGTCCGGAAGTTCCCCACCCCTGCTATAAAACAAATGCCCCCCAAAAACACATGAACGCCCCCCTTTCTAAAATATTGCTTCCAGCGCCCCCCGACATTCTCTGAACACCCCCTGGGGGGCACTACCACCCGTGTTGAGAACCCATGGTCTACAGGTTCTACTACTGAGTTGATGCAGCGTATGGAATCTGTGCTTGGAGTCTTGCAGAGTGGTGGAAGTAGATGTTGTACCTTGCGGTGTAGCAGCTGGGGTTGTGGGCCACCTCCTCCTTCTATGTCAAAGCGAACTTTGTTGAAAAGAGCCACTGCATGCTGCTGCTCATACAGACAGCCAAACTCCCCCATCACCTCCCTGGTCCGAGCTGAAACACACATACACTCTGTTAGCACAGGAGTGGCACTGTTCAGGGTGTTCTATATTAGGGTCTTAGGCATTTTTTATATTTACACAATGAATGTGGACTAAGGTGGTGCTCATTGTGTGTGTCAAACAATGAACACTACAGCTTCAGGGTCTGCAAACATGGCTGTGCAGTAGACTGTCAACATTCACTTTAATCCACATTTTGTTATTCAGAAAAGATTAACAAATGCAGTGACTCAACAGCCCATGAAAAAGTCCACACGCACGTTGCCGTTTGCCAGAGCTGTGGATGGCCTTCTTTATCTAACCGCTTACACATTACACTTCTGAAAAGAACATTTTTCTGTCCATAGTTAGTGATGGAAGACACACACACACACACACCAAGTGACTAATACTAGAATGTTGTGTAACAAGGAGAGCAGTCTTAAGTCTGCAAACTGACTACATAATGTCAGTTACACAGCCATAGCCATCTAAAAGTTTTCTAACATTAGTTCAAATTAGCCACCATTAACTTACATTTGCAAGAGGAAGTTTCATTACCTTTTGCATTAGAGATGAACCGATACCAGTTCTGACTTAAATAGCTGGATCGGGTATCGTGACAATGGGCCGATCTAGTATCGGACACCATTATTGTAATAGATAAAATTACCAAGCCAAGTATTTCTTTAGTTACATTTAGTTTTACAAAGATAGGAAAGCAATGGCAACCCTGACGTTGCATTGCACATAAAAGAATGATCCTTGTCACTCACTACACCGTGAGGCATACAGCTCATTAGTTAAACACTGGTATTGGAACGGTACCCAAATCCCAGGTATTGGTATCTGTACTGAAGTCAGATTGGTGCATCCCTACTTTAAGTAGATATAGCCTGCATCACATATTTCTTACAATGACAACAAAATAGCTCTTGCTAATAAACAGTCAGCGTCAGCATTTACACATGTGCAACAGTCACTGTCATGGATGTAATATAATAATGCTAATTCAGCAAATCAGGCCCAGCAGGGTTCACTGTGATTTACTCCTGTTCACTTCCTCATGAACTTTAAGACAAACAGCAGTCCATCAAACAATTATAATTTATACTAAATTTAATTATGTACTTCGCATAAATTGAACATAAACAAGCCAACAAGCATCTCATGTCGAGTTTTACATCTATCAAATTGCATTACATGTAGATTATTACTGGCTGCCTTCCTTGATCTTTCACTGGCCGCCCACTGTCATGGTCAATGATGTTATGCAATTGAAAGCTTTAAAGAGGTTGAAAGCTCAAAAAAGATAGTACATGGAGCGTTGACTTAGAATATTTTGTTACATTACTTTTTTTCTGGCCATGCTGGTCCCTGGTTTGTACGCTATAGAAATGATGTTGAGTCATTAAAATGTTCAGATTACCTAAAAATAAAATCATTCATATCAGAACTACGTTTGGCTATACATCAGAGGTTAGTTAAATAGGAATCTTGGGTATGGTCTGCTTATTGTGGTTGAAGCCGGATCCAAATCAGACTAAAAGAGTCCTGTCTAACTGTTGCAAAACCACTCTAGTTGGAATGGATCAATAATTAGAAAGAAGTTCTTCATGGATCTTTCAACATAAAGCCCACTGGAACCAGCTAGAACACTCCCACCACCCCTCATCTGGGAGGCCTCACCCTTTAGAGGCCTTTGGCCTTGGTTGGACAGAGTCCCCCAATCAGATTTCAGAAAGGTATGGGGTTGAAGAGAGTTTATAAAGCTATTCAACTATCTGACAAGCACTTCTGACAAGCTTTCTGGCAGCCTAACCTTTCAGTTGTAATACTTGTTAGGTCCAAGTATACACCACCTAGGAGTTGGGCAGGATAATATAAAAAATTCATTAAAAAACGATTCTTACTAAAGCTGTATCCAACGTTTTTTGATCCTCTTACTATATATATTTGTAAAAAAAATAATTTTATTCACATAACAAAAGGATGGAAATATGATTATATAAAGTCCCAAACTATTGACAGTGACAACAGGGGGCCACGGTAGTCATGTGACCCTATCAGTAGTTGAGCTCACTACTGTCATACAGCAATTTCTTTTGTAGGGTCAATCTCATTCATCTTTTCCGTTGCACAATGCTTTTGAGATCAAATATGTCACACACATGCTCAGTCAAGAACACAAAAAAAGAAAAGAAATAAGAAAATCACAGATGAGATTCAGTGTTGGATTAATTTGACAAAGACACTGTAGTACGAGATTGGATTACAAAGCTTCTGAAAGAGCTAAAATAGGCTTGATTGCTTCAAAGTGATTGCTTTGAAATACACCATGGTTGATATGCTTCTTTTGGGAAAGTCACATGACAACCATACTGCATTAGACACTGAGGGGAATCAAAGACTTCATTCATTTCAAACAATTGACAGCAGGAGAAACATTCAAAGATAATGCTTCCCTTATTTGACCATCCTAGCAGCATTAGTACTAGTCAGCAAACTTTTCAATATTTCCACTGACCATCTACTTCCCTACTGAGAACATCCCTGATTATGCAGATTTCATGGCCAAGAGAGAAAAGTTGTAACACAGTGCCAGCTCCTGAGAACGTGAGGATGTGAGATGACTACTTGAGGCATTCCTTACTGGGTAGTGCCTTACTATTCAGGAAGCCTGGGGCATGAATGTGTGAAATTCTGCATGTAAAGTTCTCTTCTTAATGTAGGGGTTTCTTTATCTACCATTAGTCAAGGACTAGAAATGGATTTGGCCGTGCTTTTCTTAAGCCTTATTCATACAGGGCCAAAGCTGGTGTACTGTAGTATATAGTAACTCCTTCTGTGGAATAAAATCAGTGAAAAGCAAGTAAAGATATTACCCACTTCCTTAAGTAAATAATAAAAAATAAAAAAATAGACTTCCTGCAAGACATGCAGGGCAGCACATACTGTTGCTAGGTTTGGTTATCCAGATGTCATGTTCTGCACAGACAGTTCGAGGACTTCCACTGCATGGATGGACATGCAACTGTCCAGGTTGAATCAGCAATACAAAACATGAGCCACTGTGTTACACCATATTATATTATTTGGCTAAAGTTAAAGTTACTTTTGGGTGGGGTGAATTTCTTGCATTAGTCCCCTACTTAGGGTCACAAGATAAATCTGAGGGACATGAGAGGATTACTAGAAGAGGAATGAAGAAAACGAATAAATGGAGGCAGAAGACGTTATCTTTCAGTCAGCCATGCACATTCACACCCAAAGAGGAGGACCCGCCCCCATCGCTGCTGTGCCAATCACGAGGCCGCATGTTACACGGTGGCTCTGTCAAGTTCCCCGTGATTGGCCGAGAGCCTATTCAGTTCCCAGCTGACTAAGATCACAGACAAAAGGCTGCACGCTGCAATATTATTGAACAGATACCTTGTATTTTTGAGAAACATTGATCGTTTTGTAACTCCAAAAACTCCACAAGCACAAGTGAGATACCCTCCAATTCAGAAACCAGAGGTGAAATTGCGTGGCGAGCCGGCACCTGCTGCTCATGTAGCAGCTGATAAGCAGCTGCAAAGGCAAAACAAGAGAAGACCTGAAAATATACAGATAATTATCTGGCAGTGGGACTTGCACATCTTTAAAATAAAAACATGAATATATGAACCTGTGTATTAATTGAATAGCTTAGCATTGAATGTACAATAACAGGGTAGCTATGTATATACATGACACTAGGCCCAGTTTAATATTTTTAAAAAAACATAATTTTATACACTGCTCCATCTCTCCATCAGTTTGGGGGTCCTTGGTCTGAAAAATATTGAAGACCGCTGAAATAGAGGAAGTAGAAGTATAAAGTAGCATATAATGGATATCAAGTCAAGTACAAGGACCTCAAACTTTTACTAAAGTACAGTGCAGTAGTACATCTACTTTTACTTCCCGCCACTGTTCATGAGTAATGTAGTATTTAGAGTCAACCACCAAACCGAAGTGCAAGGGAAAGAAACTGGCTCTCAGAAACAACGTGGAAATAATTAAAAACTGATGGCATAACATAAACCCATTATGTGGTTAAATTATCTATTGCTTCCATGTTTTAGGAACATAAATGAAATAAAAACAATAACTTCCACTGAATAGTTTTTTCCATTAAGTATGCATCAGATATATAGGTAAGTAGGTAAGGTATGAGCTGCTGCTATGAGTCGAGCTGACTCTTTGTTGTGCTGCAGCTGGCTTACACACTAATTGTCCAGGGGGCTCTGCAGTGCTGAAGCCAGCTATCTGCTCTAATGATGCGACCATGTTGTCTTCCATCTCATCTAATCAAACCTGCCGTACATGGCAGCTCATCGCATCACTGACGTCAGGTCAACAGCTTCAGCTTGTCTTGATCATAGAGCTCTAAACTGAGACCAGACGGCTATTTAATAGACTTGCAAGAGAACTGCCCCCCTCCTTTCTCCAGTGCCTCAACAAAAACATTCCACTGAGATAGACCCAAAGGCTGACTCATAAATTTAGACTGTGTTCCCATCAGAGCTGAAGCAAGAGGCTGTGCTTGTGTAAGGATCAAGTAGAGCACAACATAAGTGCAAATTTAGCTGGATTTAAAACATGTTTACTGATGTAATTAGAGACAAGGCAGGACTTTTAGTATAATTCTCTGTAGCAATTTGTAGTAAACATTAGCCAACAGAGAAACTTCAGTGCTCTGCTCCTGGTCTTTCTCAGTCTTGTTCAGTGTTTCAGTGTCAGTTTGTACAATATACTGAAAGTAGTACTTTGACAGCCATAAATATATTGATTATGTAGATAGCGTAAGAACGGTGATGACACGGCAAAACAGTCACACCCACAAAACATGATAAACCATAAGGGGTCCATGTTGCAAGACGGGTCGAGTTCCCGACATCTAACTTTGTGCATTTGTAAACAATTTCTGGTAAACAATTGTATTCTCTCTAAAATAATTGAATCATAAAGAGCTTGGTTGTGTTGATATAAAAACTCTAATCCACTGCCCCTGCCACCACACATACATAGTGGACACAGACATTTAAGTTACCCACGAGAATTCAAGAATTTCTTGTACAGGGAATTTTTTGTGGAACTGTGCATATGACAATAATGAATGCTATGACAGTGATGTGTGGAGAGAGGGTGCAGCGAGTCCACGGCACGGGGAGCAGCGAGGTGGGTCAGTAGTGCTGCACAGAGCACCTTCACTCTGGGCCTTTCAAAGCCAAGCAGCCAGTCGCGGCTATCTGTTACTAAACAGCAGACAGACACAGTTAGAGACTAGCTGGTGAATATAGTGAAGCATTTAGCAGCTAAGGAGACAGGAGTGGGTGGACAACAAAACAGAACTAAAAAGGGGACATCACATGGACAGCTACATGACTCCAAATGAATGCTAATGTTACTTTGTGTAAATGAGACTGTTAAACACATGAGCAATAACAACTTCAGAAGGTGCCAATATGTCCATGTTGTGTTTACATGGGCAACTCAAACTTTCCCTTCAGTACCACAACATCCCCATTCAGAAGAAACCCTGCAACATGAGCTGTAGAAGCATCAAAATACAATGTAACCTGATTTTTAGAATAAACTTTAGCGTAATCTTTAATTTTTGTAATAGCAGTTTGAAATTTGCCCAAGAGCCCATTATTTCCTGTGGATGAACACTCCTTCTGATTGACAGAACTGTCTCGTAATGACATCAGATAACAGATTATGAGACAGGATATATGAATGACATTTTTATTTCTTGATCTTGGAAGATTCAGAAGGCGGGCAAACTCAACTTGATAATCTAGTTTAGTTCATTCGAACTTGAAAGGTTTGTTTAGTTAGCGTACAGTTTTGAGGTAGCAAGTCAAGCTTCATGAAGCGTTCTCACCTCGAGGTTATCCCTTCTCTCTGGGTTTCATTGTGAAGTAACCTCACCAGAAACATTCTGTGACTGTTTGTTGAAGTTTATCTCAGGAGATCGTTTCAGACCTGCCCTGCCTCAATCACAAGTGTTTGTGTATGTACTGTGGGGTCCCAGGAGCAGGTATTTCCGCTATCTGAACTTGTTTAAAACAAACCTCTCTGTGCGGAGCAGGGTGCGTGTTGAAGGTGAGAGTGCCACACCTCACCAGGCCACAGAGAGCCAGCGTGTTGGCCACCTGACACTCCCTCCAGAGCTTGAAGGTTTAACAGATTCAGGGAAAACACTCCACATTAGGATTTCCTGTTTCCTGGCCCCTCACCCACTGACCAAGTTAGCACTGCTCTATGCATTTTATGAAGTTTGAGATCCTGGCTTAAAGTTTACAAAAACACTTGGTAGTGTTCCACATATTTAATGCTTTTTTGTTTTTGCAGATAGATTTTTTAATGCATTTTGTTACCTTGCAGGCTATCATTGATTCTTAGTTTTAGTTGGAAACATCTTGGAAATCAAAAGCACTTAATGATAGCAGTGGATACCAATCCAGGGGTTGGGACCCTCCAAAAGAAATCTGAGATCAATAAAAATAAAATAAATTCTGTTCTATTTACTCTTTATTATATTTAATTATTGACTGATTTTGCATTTTATTGTTTGGTATTGCAAATTTCAAAAACCCTAAGTGTAAAGAAGTGGTCGACCGATAAGGGATTTTCAATGGCTGATGCCAATATTTAGAGAGCGGGGCGGCCGATGGCCAATAAATCATGCCGATATGTTGCTGTGGGTCTTTGTTTGTTTTTTTGCATCTAATAAAATACAATTTATTATTAATAATAATAAGATACAAAATTGCTGATTTATTTTAACGCTGTTATTGTCTGCATTCTGTGTTTCCTTAAGTAAATATGCACAAACAGAGTTTTATTGCACTTAACAGCATTTATCTGCAGATAGCGTCTCGTCGTTTCTGAGAGAGAGAACGGAAAATTGTAAACATGCATAAATAAAAAAACAAACAATGTTGGTGTAGTGGCCTTCCCTGGTGTTAGCTCAGTGAAAAACTATAATAAATAAATAGCCTAGTGAGCACAAGCATTTGCCGATGCTCATCATTTAAAAAATGGTATTAACAGTCTACCACTAATGTAAAAAGTAAATGTACAATTCTCTTGAAACCATAACAAAGTAAATAAAAATACTGCAGTAATTTTAAATTGAAAGGCAATAACAAAATGGCTCCTCCATGTGTACGTGCATAAGCCTGGCTACAGTAAACATATGCACTCGTGCCAGTATCCAAAGAGGAAATGAGATGTTAGCCATGTGATCTGGGTCATTTCCACCCACTACACCCCCCCACATCTCCCTCCCAAGCTGACCTCATGCTGGAGGTTATGAGGGAAGTCGAACACACTGCTAGCTGGTTACACATGACTCCACTCAGGGCCTCCCACAGTTATTCTTATCAGCAATCAAGACACGGCTTTTCTAACAGATTGGTGTGGCCTGTTTATCAGTTGGTCATAATTCATCGCCTGAATCCAATGGCACTGAGTGATGAAGCCATCTATGAACATGATTAGCTCAATTCTGATAAGGACTTGTGTGCACAAAATGTATTTTACCAATTTGATCACTGGCACAGTCGATCCCAACCGTCTCCTTAATGCAACAGGATTTAACTAAATGTGTTGCGTGTGTGTATGTTGTGTAGAGCTTTAACGATAAATCCAGGCACTTCCCTTAAAAACCAGCCAGGCACTGGGCTTGTCTTGGCAGCAGAGACTATGTGGCGCTGGCTGTGCAGCTCAAGGACTGCAGAAGGTTTCTATCCAGCCACACAGACGCACACACTTTTCCATGCATTCCTTAAATTCCACATCTGATACATGTGTGCATGTGCCTCACTCTGAACTGGCCACTGAAGGCAAAACTAAAAAAGATGACGCTTGGCCTGTTACATAGCTTTCTTTCTCTATCACTCATGGAGGTAGTCAGCTGCAAGCGTTTTAAAACTTTATGCAGAAAAATGAACTTCCTCCCATTCACTTTAGATTGTACATGCATCATGTTGAGTTTACACTCCCATCATCATCATCATCATCATCATCATCATCATCATCATCATGTACAGTGCACATATGGCAGCTTTGTAATCTTTTGCCATGAAGCTACTTACTATACTAATAATTAACTGCCCACACAATCCACATAAGGGTCTGGGTTCAAAGGTGGTGATCAATCCTTGGGTATCAAACCTGACCTTAAACATTGCTTTATTATTAAGGTTTCAGAGGGAAGATTCAATCATTGTCAATTTTCCACTGCCAAACGTTTTCAAGCGTCTTTTAAAGTACCGGCTAATAATACAAAAAGCCCTTGAAACCTAAATGAAAACAGCCATTTTATTTGCAATTTATTTGTATTCAACCCATTGAATATGCTTCACATTGCTTTCCTTCACAACCCCTTTATAATTCCTTTTTTATTTTACTTTTTTTCTTAGTGTAGTTTCTTTATTTTGTACTTTACTATTATTTTGTTATTATTTAAGTCCAGAGCACAAAGTATTGAAAAGTGTCAAGTATGAAAAGCAGGCATCAAATGTCGTGCTAAATTCATAGTATTCTTTGATGAGAATGTTTATTTTTAAAAACAGTTTTGCCAATATTATATTCTTATCCAGGCAAACTTCTTGTAGGGCTGCTTGAGTTTAAAAATCTTTTTTCACATTTGAGAAATGTGGTTACTTTTGCTTAATGGAAACGAGATGAGGAAAGTTCACATCCAAGCAAGCAACATAATGCTACATGATCACAATGACACTGATGGATTCCCGGAACAAATGACCGCAGTAATCACAGTATCTACTGGCTCCAGCTCCGGATGGCAGAAACAGAAACATGACACCCAGGTGGACACGCTCACTTTCGCCCCTGTGCCGCACGTTGAATAATAAATAAAAATCAACAGGGATTTGAACAATTACTACAATTTATTAATGCATAACTCTCCTCAAAGCCACCAGACTCAAGTCAGACAGTTTTACCTCGCTGATAATCGTTAAATCAGGGTTTAATAGTAGCAGCCCTGGTAATGAACTCATAACCTTCCACTGTAGTATTTGGAAGCCGTACCACTAGACCAGGGGTCGGGAACCTTTTTTGCTGGGAGAGCCATAAAAGCCAAACATTTTTAAATGTATTTCCTTGAGAGCCATACATTTAATAAAATTGAGTTTTAAGTGTAAAACGTCTCCGAGTACTAAAAGCGCTATCAGTCTTCCCCCCCCCCCAGAGACACCACAGATCTCTGGGATGAAAAGTGGCGATGTGAGCTGGCCTTTTTGTGCGACATAATGAAGCATCTCACTGTTAAACCTGCAGCTTCAGGGCCATCTGATCACGGACATGTATGATGCAGTGACAGAGTTCCAAGCCGAGCTGCCTGTGAGAGACTCTGATGCAGCAAGAAACTTTGATCACTGCACGTTTCCAAACCATCGCCACCACTGTGTTTACGACTGCGCATTCTGCTGATAAACTGAGCGCATTTGCAGCTCAGAAATTCCTGCTCAGCAATCCGTTTGCAGTACATGTGAACATCCAAATGGAGCTGATTGACCTCCAGTGTAACGACACACTCAAGGCAAAGTGTGACTGTGGGCGCTGCAGTTGCCAAGCTTCATCCCAGAAACAATGCCTCAACCCTCCTTCATGCCGCTCAGATACTTTGCATGTTTAGAAGCACACACCTGTGTGAGCAGCTTTTCTCTGTGATGGAGATGAACAAAAACCCACATAGGAGTCGTCTCACTGAGGGTTTCAACAGAACCCCAAACTGACACACACACACACACACACACAGCGGAAGAAAGGAGAGGGGAGAACTAAAACAAAATCCACTGCTAAATGTTTTACTTTAAATGACACAGTATAATTATATATTACTTGTTAATCATGTTAAAAAATGTCAGCTCAAAATTGTCTGCGGGCCATATCGCGTCATCGAAAGAGCCATATGATCCCGACCCCTGCACTAGACCATCACCACCCAAACTCCACAAACCATCTTTGTTAGTCTTTTCTCCGTACCATCAAACACCAACTCTGGTTTGAGAGTTCGAAAGAGACTGAATAAGTAAGGAACAGAAAATATCCACCGTAGTTTCCGAACCCTGCTTTCCAGCCCGTCCGTGACACATCAGAATAAAACTAAAACAGAAAGGCATACTTGTCTACTGGCAATGGGAAAGGAGTCCATCACCTATATTAGTCGATGCTTAAATAACCTGAATATACCAACTAACGTTGGTGGACAAGTAGTTGAACTATCCATCCATCCATCCATCGTCTACCGCTTATCCGGGATCGGGTCGCGGGGGCAGCAGCTCCAGCAAGGAACCCCAATCTTCCCTTCTCCGGGCCACATCCTCCAGCTCCGACTGGGGGATCCTGAGGCGTTCCCAGGCCAGTGAGGAGATATAATCTCTCCACCGAGTCCTGGGTCTTCCCCGGGGTCTCCTCCCAGCTGGACGTGCCTGGAACACCTCCCTAGGGAGGCGCCCAGGTGGCATCCTTACTAGATGCCTGAACCACCTCAACTGGCTCCTTTCAACGTAAAGGAGCAGCGGCTCACGGATGGCTGAGCTTCTCACCCTATCTCTAAGGGAGACGCCAGCCACCCGCCTGAGAAAACCCATTTCGGCCGCTTGTACCCGTAATCTCGTTCTTTCGGTCATGACCCAGCCTTCATGACCATAGGTGAGGGTAGGAACGAAGATCGACCGGTATATTGAGAGCTTTGCCTTCTGGCTCAGCTCTCTTTTCGTCACAACGGTGCGGTAAAGTGACTGTAATACCGCCCCCGCTGCTCCGATTCTCCGGCCAATCTCTCGCTCCACTGTCCCTTCACTCGCGAACAAGACCCCGAGGTACTTGAACTCCTTCACTTGGGGTAATGGCTCATTCCCTACCCGGAGTAGGCAATCCACCGGTTTCCTGCTGAGAGTCATGGCCTCAGATATGGAGGTGCTGATCCTCATCCCAACCGCTGCACACTCGGCTGCGAACCGATCCAGTGACTGTTGAAGGTCACAGACCGATGATGCCATAAGGACCACATCATCTGCAAAGAGCAGCGATGAGATCCTCAGGTCACCGAACTGCAACCCTTCTCCTCCACGACTACGCCTCGATATCCTATCCATGAAAATCACGAACAGGATTGGTGATAAAGCGCAGCCCTGGCGGAGGCCAACATTCACGGGAAACGAGTCCGACTTACTGCCGAGTATCCGGACACAACTCTCGCTTTGGGCGTTCAGGGATTAGATGGCCCTCAAAAGTGACCCCCTCACCCCATACTCCCGCAGCACCTCCCACAGTATCACCCGGGGGACCCGGTCATACGCCTTCTCCAGATCCACAAAACACATGTAGACTGGATGGGCGTACTCCCAGGCCCCCTCCAGGATCCTTGCAAGAGTTGGTCTGTTGTTCCATGACCAGGACGGAAGCCACATTGTTCCTCTTCAATCAGAGGTTCGACTACCGGCCGAACCCTCCTTTCCAATACCTTGGAGTTGACTTTACCAGGGAGGCTGAGAAGTAGTTGAACTACTGCATCAGTATTGTAAAACTTTAACTTAAAATCTTAATCTTAAAAGCAAGTCTAAGAGAAGCAGCTTTTACACCATTAGTCCCACTCTCAGCAAAAGTAAGGAGTCAGAATTACAAAGAAGTTCACATGCTCCGACATATCAGAGGCTGGACCACTGCCTTGATAATCAGTGAGCATTAGCATGTTCTCTCCTGCACACTCTGTGCTGTACCTTATCTGCTAGAGTCAACTCTGCTCAAGATCTGACTTCACTTCCAAAGGAACAAGCTTGAACAGGACAGATAAAGAAGCCTATGCTCATTTATAAAGAATTGAAACTGATAAGGGTGCAGGATCTGTCTTTTCACACTTATTATGAGCAGTGAAAGAGTAGAAAGGGTTAGAAACTGCCAGTAACCTTTGCTGCTATACAAATACATGAGATGTATGTATGTATGTATGTATGTATGTATGTATGTATGTATGTATATATATATATATATATATATATATATATATATATATATATATATATATATATATATATATATATATATATATACACACACATACACACACACACATATACACACACTTCTTAGAATTTTTGTTGAATACCCCTACTATAGATGTAATGTAAAGTTACACTTCATGAATTTTGTAAAAGGCAGATAGAATATTATGTGATGCTAGTACATTGACCATTATCAGACCAACACACATATTAATAATAATATAAAAAGCTTAGTCAGCAGCCTTTGCCCCATTGCATTGAAACTCCAGGACATACAAGGGTAGGCCATTGATCTGAGTACCAAACTTTACAGAAGTGGTCATAGCTGATGGATGAAATACACATGGAAATATCCAATTACTGTAAATTATCCTTTTTCAAACTGTTTTCTGGTCTCCTAAAATGATCTGTAAGGGTGGGGAGGGGACTGGTGAGATTTAGGAGCCAGTGTTTTTAAAAAAGCGGTCTACTGTTAGAGTTAGGGCACCTTCATACCTCGCGATAAAAGCAACAATAGATCAGAGTTGGTACCACAGGCGATTAACGAAGCCTACAAAATACACATTTAGTCAGCATAAAAATGCAATTAGAACCAGAGTCAAACTAACATCGTGGTCAAATGACTCCCGTTATCAACTCTCGTAATTTAAATAGAATATTCCAACTCGTCAGTGACCGCTGAGAAAAAACTCAGCACATGTGCCAAAACGGCAAAACAGCAGAAACAAACCTCCACAAAACGCTCCTCACCTGTGATAATCTCCCGTTTGGCTTCATCCAGATGACTAGAAATCATGTCCCCCATGGTGGAATAAACTCAAAATACCAGATTGACTCCACTGGTGTATTCTTTAAAACAAACGCAAGGAATCTGTTGAGAGTAGGGAGACTCCTGAAGAACCCTTTCACCTCCTCTCCAACATAACCTGAGCTGACTGAAGTTTAGAAAACAGACGGGTAGGAGCAAACACTTAAAACAAAAAGGTAAGGGAAGGAATAAAAATCAGCAGTGACAAACTGACGGCGATTTCTCGAAGAGACACACCCTCCTTTAAAATCGAAGAACTCCCACCTTCGAGCGGAGATGCGTTCAAATCATGTGGGCGAAATGCATATTCCCACAATCCCTGTCTCATAAATGTTCGAACTATTTGGATTGGATTTGGACAAAAAGACAAAAACAGTTAACTGGTCTGTTGTAGCTTATTTCTGTAAATTCTAATTCTCAACATTCAAACAGTGTTTCCTGGTACACAAACATGTCCGGTGGAGGAACACTGAATCCTTTGTATAGCTACCATTATTTTTGGGCCTAAAAGTTACAGTTCAATATATTGAATCTAAAAGTACTGGAGTGTGTATATGAAGTACCTGTGTGTTTTATACAGTTGAATTTAAGGTGATAAAATAGTACTTCATTTGGGCATGGCGATTCATTTGTCTACTTTATGTTACCAGGAAGAAAACTGCCATAGTCAAGAGCAGGACATTTCTAGCAGATCACTTTTTCAACCATAACATTTATCTTTTTTAAAGGTGAGTGTAACACCTCACAAGTCAGCGTGATGAAGCTGAGGAAGATACAGTCCGCTGCCGGGGTCAGCGTGCCACACTGGAAATGTATCTGTTTCAATAAAAAGAGGTTTTGTTTTGTTTACAGCAGTCACATGTCACAAGAAACGGACATCAAATTAGGCAAAACTAACTGTAGGTCAGTTACTCGTCCTCAAAGATGAATCACTGCATTTTAAACTCTAGACTAAAACAAAGTCCTCAATAAGACCCCCAGTCCTCGCTCATGTGACCATGCTGCAAATTCAAATACTGCATATCTGAAAACTCTATGTTAGCACATTGTTGTGTTGTGGATGTTTGTCCAGTGACATCCTTAATCAGCCTGCATATTTTAAACATATTTCAAAACATGGCTCATAAAAACATAGTGTGGACAAAAGTTTGCGATGACATTTTTATTCCAAAAGAACGAAAGCTCTATGTTTTTCTTCTCCTCTCACTCAATGGATGAGGTGTCAAACACTTATTTTTCTCTTATAAATCATTGCCAGTCCACTCGGTGGATGGTTCAGTGGTGATTTACTACCCTTGAAAAAATTTTTTTTTTGCTGACATGCTGAATACTTCTCCTCTCCCCCCCCCCCCCCCTTTATAAAGTGCGTGCCTACATTATAAAGTAGTGTTATCTCTGCTGACATGAGGGAGCAGTTTTTAATTCGTTTTTTCATTACCCCTACTTTGCAGAACATTTTCAGGAAACTTAAATCAACAGCTATATCATCATTATACATGTTTCATTTATATTTAAATATGAGATGAATATATATTATTAATATATATATTTGTAATATGTTTATTTACCTCAATTTGTGCTTCTTCATTTTAATTGTATTGATTTTGACATATTTCTGGCGCAGCAAGTCAGAACTGAATAGCAGGCATGAGGTTTCCGGTTCTGACATATTGTCTTCAAAATAAAAGCTTATAAAGAAGAGTCCGTTGTAAGAACTAGAGACCCATTCTTAAAAAGTCAGATCTAAAATTCCAAATGTAAAGCTCACCAAAATGAACCGAAATATAAAAAGAAATAGTACAAAGTGTAGACTACACAAAAGTTTAAAAACAATGTTTGACTTCTTGTTTTTTTCCTATAATTCCTTACAGCAAAGTCTTGATTTCATGTCAACTGTGCTCTCAGTATTTCTTCCAAAGTGTTATATGGTAAAATGAGTACAGCTATACACAATATTTTATTTTTCATTCAGATGCAAATTCAAAAATATGTTATTTTCTGTTCACCTTGTCAGATTTACATGTGTGGTTGTGTGTCTTGTAGCCGTTGCATATGTACATCTACATTTTAATGCTCAATTTTATTAGAAGATTAACGTTTCAATGCTGGGTGCATCTTCATCAGAGTCCTTGTCTGTAGTTAATCATTAGTCTTCTAATAAGGTTTGTTGACTTAATTCTGTGTGCTCCAGTATACTTTGGACCATTCTCTCAAGTGTCTTCTGTTACATGATTACCCTATTCTGAGATCACCAGACAGACGAGCAATTCCGGTTAAAGCGTATTAACCTCTCCGTTCAGGTTAATGTTGTCGGTTTCTAGTGTACTAGAGAGCATCTTTGAACAGAGACAGGGGCCTCCCTTTCAAATGTGACCACTGTTACCATGTGTCTGAAGTTCCATAATCATGACACCTGAGACTACTTGTGTGATTAAGACTATGAGTTGTCGTTGAAACCTCAGGAATGGATACATAAGAATGAACTTCCATGCTGACCAACATGCTCATGTGTCCACATCGGTACATTCCTCGTTGAAACACGCAGTAGTTAATTTAATCACTAATTATTCACTTATTTTACCAATGGCACTGAACTACTTCCCAAACGGAAAGCTTTTATTTTGGATGAATAGCAACGGAAGTGCGTTGTTTATTCTTATGATCTTGACAGTAGTTGTGTTGTGGCACTGGTTAGTGTTGTGTGGACAGTTGGACGCGCAGCATTATGGCACCACTTGGACTAAAAGCCATTGTTGGAGAAAGTAAGTTTATTTTATTTAAACGAATATTTGTACTTTTGATATACTGACAAGTTGACATTGAACACAGTTTAGTCAGTGATCATTATTTCAAAAGCATGTAAAGTATTGTACAGGTATGAAGGGCTCTCCCCTTTATCAAACCTTAAATTCGAGCGCACCTTATTGCATTATTATTTGATATTGCAGCTTGCGGTGATGCTGTTTTTATTTGATTATATGTTTGGGTAGTTCAACGCGCAATAAACGCACAGAAACATCCGAGCCAAGTGGAACGTGATTTGTTTCTCCAAATTTTATTTTAAGTGAGATGAATAATACATGTGAATATGTTCGGTGGTGTATTATTATAATATGATCGAAGTTTCTATCGTTCAGACCTATTATTATTATTATTATTATTATTATTATTATTATTATAATTATAAAAGCACAGGGTCCTGGTTTGGTGTAAATCCCGTTTCGCTAATCTTTGTCTGTGCGGATTAAGCGCTTTGACATCATTCTCATGGCAGAGGAGAGGTGCAGCAGGAAACATCCCATAGTTACAAACAAGGTCTTTGTTTGTAATGTCTGCTGCTGTATATCAACATCAGTGTCCATCAATAAACATCATGAGTCATTATAATGTAGACCGACAGTATCTCACGGGACTAAAGTTGCACATTAAAGTTTTACATTTTTAGTTTCGGTTTTAAATGATTGGTGCCTCTTTCAAATAAATCACCCTTCTAAATGACATTTAACATGTAATCAATCTTCCATTATAGTGTAATATCAATGTATAAATCAATAAAAAAGTACAGTGGAACAAATGAGTAAACTAACAATTGGGAATTTTAGTGAAAAGGAGAAATTATTTATACCAAAAGTATTTTCGTAAGTATCCTTCTGGGTATCTCTGGGACGTTTTAGACGAAGGGAGAAATTATTGATACTTTAAGAGTTTTTTTTGTATACACTATGTAACTTATTTACAAAAATAAGAGTTACTGTAGTGACGAACCCACCAATAATTATCCACAACTCTGCAGTTCTCCTTAGCTGTAAACTACTTTGAAGCATCTTCCAGCTCACAGCCTTGGTTTGGTCTCCAACTCATGACAGAAATCTCTTTATCTGCTGCACAGTTTGTGGCACCCCAGATATCAGAAAGTAAGAAGTCAGTTTTTCATGATATGTCCCCTTCAAAGCTCATGGACACACCAATGTTTGAAGAACGATTTCCCATCTCAGGAAATTAGACCTTCTGAAGAGCATGTGAATGCATCATTGGCCTTGGTGGAGGTCTATGCTCTCCGAGTACCATCACAATATTACTATTACTGGTGGGGAAATTATACAAAATAGCAAGGTGCAATGCTGCCCAGAATAAATGTTTATTAACATAACAAGTAAACATTTGTTATTGAATGTATCTGCAAAATGTTCAATGCCAGCCTATTTCACTTCAGAGGGAAAAAAGACTGAAGCACACTGATTGATCTGTAGTCTTTAAAATGTTTCATCACTTCTCTGTCTCAGTGAAAAGAACAAAGACGTAAGGCAATACAGAGTTATACTAAGTCAGAAATGATGAGTAACTAAGTAAAGTCAGAATTCTTTATTTTCTTGAATTCTTTTTCTTTTACTGACAGAAATTACATTTGTGAGTGAAGGTTTTATTAAATAGTATATTCTGCAAAGAATATTCTAGATGCCACATGCATTAGTTTCAACCCATTCCCCTATTTGAGAAGAATGTTATGTAGATTTGAAGAGAGTTTTTTCATACATGGACACAGTACTGCAGGATTGGAGAGGTTACAGGAGGTCACACAGTGTTGTAACTAATGTCTCAATGAGCCTTCTTCTATCATGATCGCTGAGTTGTCATAATGTTCGCCAGAGGAGCATGGATACAGCTAGTTACTGTGATAAATAAGAATATTATAAACCTGGGTTGGACAGATGTATCTGCCACAGCAGCAGCAGCCTGTTGTTTATCCCGCCTTGAAAGCTTCTTGTCAGGCGGTGTCACATTCTCTCACAAACACTTCCACTTAATGCTGTTGACTGATTGGTTGAACAGGCTCCTCTGTTTCACAAGCTTTCCTCAGACACCAGCGTCTGGTTGACTGGAATGTGGGATTTGAAATATCTGATCCACCTTATGGAAATGTTTTGTGATTAATCATATAAACTCATCCTTGAGGTGAGACATCCCAAGTGTGTATGGTAAAAAAAACCCCACTAATAGATACCATGAAACCATGAAATGTGCTAATATACATACATTTCCAGAGCATACATGTGAACAATGCATAAAGCCAGGTCTGAAGTTCTTGTTTCATTTTATTGACATATGGTCACACGTTTTGACAGAGGGGATTTTGGATATCTCTTTTTGACCCTCCACAAATCAGAAAATATCCCATCTGCCTCAAAAAAACATGTTCTCCTTCCAAGGAATTAGCTTTGGTGAATTGTTGCATAACATAAACAAAAGAGAATAAAAAGTACACTATAAAATAATATGTACAATAATAAAATAGAATTACCGCCTTGCGTTAATTGCAAGGCGGAAAATTGCGTTAATTGCAAGGCGGAAAAAAGTGATGACAGATGGTTTACATCCGTCTGTCATCACTTTTTTCCTATTAGATATTTCTGTGAAATTGTCATGATTTGCTCATGATTTGAATTTGGCCAAAATTGTGTTTTGTTAGGTCACCAAACTTTAAGCAGTTCAAGTCAATGTTTGTGCCAAATTTAAATAAATTCCCTCGAAGTGTTCCTGAGATATAGCGTTCACGAGAAGGAGACAGACATACGTTTCAAGTTCATTACATACTTTAAGTATAATTTTGGATTACAAGTTCTCTGAAATTGTATGTTTAAATCTGCAAATGAGGCATTATCTAATGCTAATTTTTGGTGAATTTAGGAGAAATCTACAGAAGCAAATAGATAGTAAAATACACTCCTAGATGTGTATTTTAGATGTTTCTTTTCGATGAGGACATGTTGTAGAAGAAAAATAGGCCAAACTCCCAAGTGACCAGTGCTTGAAAAAACAATGTTTTGGCCTGTGAAAAACATGAGAGAATTATGTCCAGTTTCAAATATTGTCATTAGCCACACAGTTGGCTAACTGTTATGTCATGATAATGTACTTATGACACCTTAGGAGCAGCTCAAGTGAAATGTCACCCGAGCTCTCTGTGGAAGCAGGACATGGAAATGGAGGATTTTGAATCCTGTTCTAATGGTCACACACACATGTACACAGCACACAGTGAAATGTAGACTCTGCATTTAACCCATCCTAGTATGTTGACATTGTAAGATATTTTTGAGGATGTGTGCTGTGGAATCATCTGTGTGTTTGTGTGAGAGCCAGTGTTGCTGCTTCACTGTGACATCACATTCGCTGACACAGAAACGGCACAGAATAATAGCGGATGGGCGCGGTGGACGGGGTAAGAGGATTGGGAGGATTGGCAGATTAGAGGCAGTGATTGCAGTGGGCCTGTCCCTCCCAGCACATAGTCCCTTCATGTTCAGTCTGACAGAGGACAGCTGCTTAAACCCCCAGTGAGATAAACAGTGACGCTTCTCATCTGGGGGGGGGGGGGGGGGGGGGTCAGTGATTGCGTGCGGGCGTGTCGCGGTTTCCTTTCTTTCGCTCTGTAGACGTGTGCGCACGTGTAGGTGTGTGCGCACGTGTGTGTGTCAGCTGCGGAGCCCCGCCCTTCGCAAAACGGAGCGAAGGAGAGAATGTGAGTGTGCAAGGTAGACAGTGCACACTGAAACGTGCACATACATTAGATCAATAGCATAAGCGTGTAGTGTATTTAATAAAATAGCATGTGAAAAAAAAAGTATATAAAAAAAAAAAAAAAAGAACACGCCTTGAATTTCAGACTGGGTGCAGGGCTCCGTTGGCGGGGCACAGCGCCCCTCCAAGACAATGTTAGGGAAACACTGGTATTTTATTGCTGTGCTGATCCAATTTTCTTATGAGGGATCAAGTTATTCCTCTGTCCATCTGTTTCCCTGCTGTCCAGTTACACTGCAGCTGCCAGGCGCACACTGTCCCTCGTTGAGAGGGATTTGCACAATCATGGTGTCGTGAGATTGTGTGCTTGTGTCATTTTTCTGCTTGCATGTTCAGCATGTAAAGTTGTTATCATCAAGGCTGTCACATTGAGAGCTCAGTATTCAGGTTTTTTTTTTACATGTCACCAACCACGGCCCGAAAAAACACGACTCAAAAAGTGTCTGATATTCAAACAAAAAGATCTTTTAATCCTAAATTATCCATTAACAACAACCATACACTTGATTAGTTTTACAAGATGAACTGGCACAAGACAAGGGGAGACAGGACTATTTATACATGAGGTAAGGGGACAACAATCAGGGGCGGGGCAGACGATCACAGAAGCGGGAAAACACAAGGCATGAAGTGACCTGGAGTGACCTGGAACGAGAGGGAAAGGAACGTTTCAAAACATAACAGGAAGTGTAAGACGACACTAGACAAGAGTGACGGTAACTTAACATAACGTGACCTGAGAGACATTAAACACTGAACATGAACTAAACTATAACATAAATACATGGCATAACATTCAATAATCTGACAGGACATGACAGTACCTCCCCATTTAGGGCCAACTCCTGACGGCCCAGGGACTTCAGGGTGCTGGCGGTAGAAGTCTCGGATGAGAGTTTTGTCCGTGATGAAGCTGGACGAGACCCACTGGCGTTCCTCTGTGCCATAACCTTCCCAATTGACAAGGAACTGTCGACTTCGACCCCGGTTGCGGACGGCAAGAAGCTTCTTGACCGTATTTACAGGACCGCCTTTGATGATCCGAGGGGGAGGAGGAGGCTTGGAAGTGGGCACAAGAGAACTGTCCTGGACTGGCTTGACTTTGGCAACGTGGAATGTCGGGTGGACCTTCATTGACCTGGGGAGTCTTAGACGGACAGAGACCGGATTAATTATTTTCGAAATTGGAAAAGGGCCCACAAACCTGTAGGCCAATTTCCGTGAATGGACGTGGAGAGGTAGGTCATTTGTGGCAAGCCACACCCTTTGGCCTGGTCTGTAGAGTGGAGCTGGTCTGGGGTGGTGATCCGCTGACTTTGGTTCTCGGTCTGATATAATGGCCCTGGGAAAACTATGAATACGTGAACACATGATGCAACATGACCTCTGCTGTTACCTTGGCAGAGGGAAGCTTGGTTTGGGCAATGAAATGTGCCATTTTACTAAAACGGTCTACCACCGTCACAACGGTTGTGTTACCATTTGAAGGTGGTAAGCCGGTCCCAAAGTCAATGGAGATGTGAGACCATGGGCATTGAGGAACTGGAAGCGGCTGGAGCAGACCCATCTGAGCCCTGGATGATGTTTTATTCCGGGCACAGACAGGACACCACGTACTCGGATACCTCCGACTGCATGGATGGCCACCAAAACCGCTGCTTCAGTATGAACATGGTTCTCTTGATAACAAGGTCGTGTGAGCCCAGCGAATTACCTTGGATCGTACTGTGGCTTTTATTCAATGTCTGCCCAAACTTGAAAGGCTTAGAGCAGGGGTCGGCAACCTGCGGCTCCGGAGCCACAAGCTTTGACAAAGAAAAACATGGAAATAAATAACATTATTTTTATGTATTTTTTTGTTGCACAGTGGACAATCTTTCAAACGGAACAGCTCTTATCTTGGAGTTTGAGGTGATATTGTGACACCGAAATACATTTAACTAAATTTTTACATTTCGTCCACTAAAATATGCGTCACATTCTCCTGCGTTTACGGGCGCGGCGCCTTTCCCTGCAGGTGGCTAATCTTGAGTTTCCGACCCCCGGCTAACTCGGTAAACTAACAATGGATACAACAAAAAAAAGAAAAGTCTCAGAGGAAAAAAGAGAGTTTAATTCTGCGTGGACAGATACATTTGCTTTTACTGCCAATGATGCTGGCTGACCTGTCTGCTTGATATGTGGCGAGAAATTAGCTAAGAACAAAAAATGTAATGTCGAAAGACATTTCAAGAACAGACCCACAGCATTTGCCGAAAAGTACCAAGCTGGAAATGCGCGGAAAAAAAGAGATTTCTGAACTTCTGCTGAAAGCGGAGCAGAGCAAATATTCTTTCAAGAAACGGCCACAAAACTACTGCTAGTTTTGTGGCTGCTCAGGAGATAGTACGGCGTGGAAAGCTGTTCACAGATGGAGAATACATGAAAGAAGCATTCTTAAAAATATCAGAACTTCTATTTTTGGACTTCAAAAACAAAGATGAAATTGTTCAGAAAATTAGAGATATGTCTCTCTCTACAAAGACCGTCAAAGACAGGGCCATTAAAATGGCAACACACATCACCAAACAGGACATCAATTCAGCTGAAGCATATTCAATCGCCTGTAATGAGTCAAGTGATGTAAATGATATTGAACAGACAGCGCTGTTATGCAGGTATGTGAATTCTGATGTGGTGCAGGAAGAAATAATTGAGTTGATACCGCTAAAAGAGTTTGGTGTTGTCCTAATAACAATTACAAATAACAATACAATCTCAACAGTTTCCTTTGTCTTTCTGTAATTTCATAAATGCAACAAATATTGTATAACTATATATACAACTTAAGCTGTGTTATGAAATATGTATTGCGGCTCCAGACACATTTTATTTGGTTGAAGGTGGCAAAATGGCTCTTTTGATAGTAAAGGTTGCCGACCCCTGGCTTAGAGGAATACAGAGGATGCCTGGACAACTCAACTCATATCTTGAATTTATTTGTCAATTAATTTGAGATCCAATAGGTTGAAAACCTTCAAACAGAAAACAAAGGATACATTAGACATATAATAAACACTGCCTAACTGAACAAATGTTTAACCTGGAAATATTTCCCTCCACATACCAAAAGTCCTGATTCTTCTTCCTTGTACACAGCCAGTCTGCTGAGCGTAGTGTCACGAAAGGCAACACCCTCCTGGGCTGAAAGAAAAGATCCCTCAGAGCATCTTCACACTCTCCAACAGAGAGCACAGCTTTTTTGGCCTTGGATTTTGCCTCCTTTGAAGGAATTACCTCCCACTTTGCCTTACAAGTAGCTGAGCCCTTCATCTTCCACTTTATAGCAGCTCTCCATACCCAGCCAATGACTCTGACCAGCCTAGTTAAACTGCTTAACTTCTCTTCAACCAGCCGTTTCGCTACTGAGCCAGCAGGAGCTCTTTTCTATTCTCAGATACTTTTGAAAGAGTCGCAGGTTCTTCATTTCCAGGGTTGTCTCTTTGCCTGAGCCCTGGTCAGTGCTGCCAAAAAAGCCTTCCTCCGGAGTTTATCTATAATCCCCTTGGCACCTGCTGCAACCTCTCTGGCTGACTTCTTCGGCGACTCCTCTTCCTTCTGCCTCAAAAATTAAGGCCCATTCTGCCATTCAGAATCCCCTCGGAGATCCCCGGAGGTTGTTCCTCTTGTTATGACGTCGGCGATGTTCAGGTCTCCTGGGATCCACTACCAGTCCTCTATGGATCCAGCCTTCTGAATCTCACCAACCCTGTTCGCGAAGAAGGTATGGTATCCATAGCTGTCTCGTTGAATGGCTCCCAACACAGTTTGACTGTCCCGCAGGTGGAACCAACATTCTATCTCCACTCGGCTGTGTTTCTCAATGTATCTTCTCAGTTGGGCTGCAAAGACTGCACCACAGATCTTAGCTTTCACTCTGTCCCCTTTTTGGTCTAGTGGCATAAGCTTTGCTTTAGATTCAACCAATCTGACCTGGATGCCTTGCTCTGTTTCCCACCTGAAGTACACCACCGCCCTGTAGCTTTTGTCACTGCCATCAGAATATTATTCCGCAAGGTTTTCCAACCCAGCCAGCTGGCGTGAGGCTTCTGTGGAAAGTGATTTGGCCAAGACGCACATACTCCTCAAACAGCTCGATTGCTTCCTCCCTGAGGCCCTCAGAAAGTGGTTTGTCCCAAGTGTCTTTCGTCAGACTTCCGCCTCCTGCCTCCTGGAATGCTTTTCTGATGAGTATGGCTCCTTTCTGCTTAATAGGTGTGACTAGGCCGATTGGGTCATAGACACCAGCTACTTGGCTAAGTAGTTCTCTCCTGGTTAGGGGGTCAGGAGTCTTTCCTCTTACTTTGTCTCCAGAGAGGTCTTGGCCTGTTCTCACTTTCTTCCTCCTCCTTGAGAAGTTGACTGAGGTCATCACATAAAGCTTGTTTTCTTCCACCAGGTATCTGACTCCAAGAACCTTATTGTCTTCTTCCCTCATTTGATTTGGCAGTATAAATCAAATCAAATCAAATTTATTTGTATAGCCCAATATCACAAATTATACATTTGTCTCAGTGTGCTTTACAGACTGTACAGGTTACGACACCCTCTGTCCGTAGACCCTCGCATCGCACAAGGAAAAACTTCCTAAAAGAAACCCCATAATTAAAGGGGGAAAAATGGAAGAAACCTCAGGGAGAGCAACTGAGGAGGGATCCCTCTCCCAGGACGGACAGACGTGCAATAGATGTCGTGTGTACAGGATAAACAACATAGTACAAATACAACATTTGACAGAAATTATGTTGTGTTGAAAAAAGAGAAAGTATGGATGAATCCAGGAAAATGTCAAAAAGGCTTCCCGGTATCCAGCAGGACCAGGGCAGCAGGCGCAGCCACGATTCCTGATCCTGACGTAAACTTTATCAGTGGCAACCTGCCACATGAGAGACAGACACTCCGGGGATGATGTCCCGGATGATGAGTTAGTAACATTTACATAAATGCATACAGATAGAGAGGGAGAAGAAGAGAGGGAGAGGAGGAGAGAGGAAGAGAAGGAAGAGAGCAGGGAGGTGTCCCCAGGCAGTCTAAGCCTATAGCAGCATAACTAGGGGCTGATCCAGGGCAAACCTGAGCCAGCCCTAACTATAAGCTTTATCAAAAAGGAAAGTCTTTAGCCTACTCTTAAATGTGGAGAGTGTGTCTGCCTCCCGAACACAAACTGGAAGATGGTTCCACTGGAGAGGAGCTCGATAGCTGAAGGCTCTGGCTCCCATTGTACTCTTAGAGACTCTAGGAACCACAAGTAACCCTGCAGTCTGGGAGCGTAATGCTCTAGTTGGTTTATAAGGTACTATGAGATCTTTAAGATATGCTGGAGCCTGACCATTAATTGCTTTGTAAGTCAGGAGAAGGATTTTGAATTCTATTCTGTATTTTACCGGGAGCCAGTGCAGAGCAGCTAATACGAGAGTAATATGATCCCGTTTCCTTGTTCTTGTCAATACACGTGCCGCTGCATTTTGGATCAACCGAAGAGTCTTAAGCGACTTTTTGGGACAACCTGATAACAATGAGTTGCAGTAATCCAGCCTTGAAGTGGATGGACTAGTTTTTCTGCATCATTTTGAGAAAGGATATGTCTTATTTTTGCAATGTTACGTAGATGAAAGAAGGCAGTCCTTGAGATTTGTTTTATGTGGGAGTTAAACGACAGATCTTGATCAAAGATGACGCCAAAATTCCTTACAGTGGTGCTGGAGGCCAAATTAATGCCATCCAGAGCTTCTATGTCATTAGAAAATGCGTTTCGGAGGCGTTTAGGGCCAAGTATAATAACTTCAGTTTTGTCTGTGTTTAACATCAAAAAGTTGCTAGACATCCACGTTTTTATGTCCTTAAGGCATGCTTGAAGTTTAACCAATTGATTGGTTTCATCTGGTTTAATTGATAGATATAATTGGGTATCATCCGCATAACAATGAAAGTTTATAGAGTGGTTCCTTATAATATTGCCCAAAGGAAGCATATATAAGGTGAATAGAATCGGTCCAAGTACAGAACCCTGCGGAACTCCAAGACTGACTTTGGCTCTCATGGAGGATTTATCGTTAACAAGTACAAATTGAGATCACTCAGATAAATAGGACTTGAACCAGTTTAGTGCGGTTCCTTTTATGCCAACACAATGTTCCAGTCTCTGTGTCATGATGTCATGATTAACAGTGTCGAAAGCAGCACTGAGGTCTAACAAGACAAGAACAGAGACAAGTCCTTTGTCTGATGCCATTAGAAGGTCATTGGTAACTTTCACCAGTGCCGTCTCTGTGCTATGATGAACTCTAAATCCAGATTGAAAAACCTCAAATAAACTATTATTATGTAAAAAATCACATAACTGTTTCGCAACTGCTTTCTCAAGGATCTTAGTGAGAAAGGGTAGGTTAGATTTCTGTTTTATGATCTTCTTCTTTAGAGGAGCGACAGAGTCGAGTGTTATTCGCAGTGAGGCTGCAGCGCTATCAACAAGATGATTAATTTAGGAGGGCCTAAAGTTAGCATTGGAGTCCTCCATTATATTGATATTGAGTCCTGGTATTGAATCAAGTGCTGATGGAATCACTTCCTTAAATTTAGTCACAGCACTTTCAGATAAACATCGAGCCTAGGATATTTTGCCTTTGAAGACTCTGCCCTTCCCTGCTGCTAACCCTGGTCCAGGGTTTTCCAGCACATGCTCCTGCCTCCCACTTTGCTTTGACCGGACCCATGGTTTGAGGAAAAAACCACCTGCCCTCAGGATTTCCTCAACCTGCTTGATGCTGTTGTCCAGCCTTTTTTGGTTATCGTGGGATGTCAGGATATCATCCACATAGCTATCCTCCTCTAGGATTCTACACTCTTCTTTTAAGTGGGTAAACATTGGTAACCTTGCTGTCTCCCGCATAGCCAGCTGTGCTATGCACCCCGCTGGTCGATCGCCAATGTTGACTCTGGTAATAGCAAACTCTCCGATTTCCTCATCTTGAGTGTCTCTCCAGAGGAATCTGTGGAGGTGCATCTTCCGGTCTTCCAGCCACACAGAATTATACATCTTTCTGATGTCACCCAGAGCTGCAAATACTCCTCTTCTGAACCTGAGTAAAACAGCTCGGATTGGATTAAGGACACCCGGCCCTTTCAGTAGGATGTCATTCATACTCAGTCCCTTGAACTTTTGGCTGCTGTTCCAGACAAGGCGTACTGGTGTCGTCACAGAGTGGGGATTTGGTGCTACCAAGTGACTGACATACCATACTGGTCCTCTCCAGCTTTTTATCATCTCCTCTGCAAGTTTATGGCTGCTCCTCTTTCCACCATTTCATGTACCTGAGCTGTGTAGGCGGCCAGCCACTCGGGTTCCCTCTTGAGCTGTTTTTCTGTCCTCAGAAAAGTTGCTTCCACTCCACTCCTGTTATTGGGAAGAGTACCACTGGGACAAACAAATGGTTGTCTGGACAACCACTAGGTGCTGGACTCACATTAGCCTGCTTAACATCCTCTTCTATCTGCCATGACACCGCTCCAATCATATGGTTAAGTGGAAGAATTGATTTGGGTTCTCTGGCACTAGGTTCAGCTTCAAACAGGCGTGACAGTGCATCTGGCTTGGCATTTTGTGATCCTGGTCAATATGATAAAGTGAAATTGAACCTGTTAAAAAACAAGGTCCACCTAGCTTGACGGGAATTAAATCTTTTGGCTTTCCTGATGTATTCCAAGTTATTGTGGTCGGTCTAGACAAGAAATGGTTGGTCAGCCCCCTCCAACCAATGTCTCCACTCCTCTAACGCGACTTTGACCACTAGCAGTTCTTTATTGCTTACATCGTAATTTCTTTTTGCAGGGGTCAATTTACGCGATAGGTAGGCACATGGGTGCATTCTGTTATCCTGGGCGGATCTCTGGGAAAGGCCATCCTTTCCCAGAGATCCGCCCTCGTTTGAGGCATCCACCTCAACCACAAATTAGCGTTGGAGGTCAGGAACGGTGAGTACTGGTGCCGTGGTGAATCTCTCCTTTAGGGACCGGAAAGCCTTTTCTGCCGGGGGACTCCACGAAAAAGGCACCTTGGGAGAGGTGAGTGCATGCAGGGGTGCAGCAACTGTGCTAAAGTTATGGATAAACTTGCGATAAAAATTTGCAAACCCTAGAAATTGCTGGAACTTTTTCCTGTTAACCGGAGCTGGTCAATTGGCCACGGCAGTGACCTTAGCAGGGTCCATCTGTATTGCGTTGGCTGTGATGATATAACCCAGGAAGGAGACGGGGGGAACATGAAACTCACATTTCTCGGCTTTGACAGAGCTGGCTGGATAAGTTTGTCAAGAACCTGGCGAACATGGGACTGAATGTCTGGGGAAAAAATGTAAATATCGTCAAGGTATACGAACACAAAAACATTGAGGTAGTCCCTCAGAAAATCATTGACAAATGTTTGAAAGACAGCAGGTGCATTGTTAAGACCGAATGGCATGACCAGATACTTGTAGTGGCTACTAGGAGTATTGAATCCGGTTTTCTACTCATCACCTTCTCTGATTCTGATGAGGTGGTAGGCATTCCTAAGGTTGAGTTTTGTGAACACTTTTGCTTTCTGGACCAGATCAAAGGCAGATGACATTAGTGGCAGAGGATAACTTCTGACTTTACACACACGGGTCTAAAATGACCCGTGCGTGTAAAGTGTGATAACAATGAAAAAAAGACATACTATAATAATAATGTTGTTGAAAAGAATTATTATGGCAGTGGTTTGGACCAAACAATACATTTAATATTTGAAATCTTTAGTTGTCACTTTGTCACACTCACACATAACATACATCATACAGACGATAACACTGTGAGATATTGAACTGTTAGTGTATCTGTGGTGAATGTATAACATGAATGAAGAAAAGAAAAGAAAACTGATTAAAAAAAAACATATGGGTAGAATGCAAACTGCCATCTCAGTGCATACATGCCTCACAGATGACAGTCACATGTTTGTGCTCCTTGCACACGGGGCTGTTGTACCTTTTGGGCCAGTGAGGAGATATAATCTCTCCACCGAGTCTCTCCGGGGTCTCTTCCCAGCTGGACGTGCCTGGAACACCTCCCTAGAGAGGCGGCCAGGTGGCATCCTTATTAGATGCCCGAACCACCTCAACTGGCTCCTTTCAACGTAAAGAAGCAACGGCTCTACTACGAGCTTTGACATCTGGCTCAGCTCTCTTTTCGTCACAACGGTGCGGTAAAGCGAATGTAATACCGCCCCCGCTGCTCCGATTCTCCGGCAAATCTCTCGCTCCATCATGCCCTCACTCGCGAACAAGACCCCAAGGTACTTGAACTCCTTCACTTGGGGTAAGGGCTCATTCCCTACCCGGAGTAGGCAATCCACCGGTTTCCTGCTGTTCTTGGAATATTAAATGATTAAATAAATTGATTTCCAAAATTATAGCAAAGAAACACTCAGCTATGCATGAAATCACATAGGAAACCAATACGGGTCCGTTTGGACCCATGTTGCGCATTAGAAGGGGTTTGCATAGCTTGTGTGTCAAAGGGTTAATTTTAGGGCTGTCAAGCGATTAAAAAAATATCGAATTAATTACAAGCTTTGTGATTAATTAATCGCGATTAATCGCATATAACAATATTTATTGTTCCCCCTCCTCCGGGGGAACGGACGCCTGGGACAGGTGCTGTCAGAGCTCCGTGCTCCGTGCTGTCGGACCAAAAGTCAGGGACATCTTAGGAGCGCGATTAATCTGCGTTAATATTTTTAACGCGTTATTTTTTCTGTGATTAATTAATCGAAATTAATGCGTTAATTCGACAGCCCTAGTTAATTTATTACCTCAGTAAACATTTCCCTGATGAGTTTATGTTCTCAATCTGGTTTCAAGTCTTCTTCAATACAGCATGATGTTCATTGAGTAAATGATGGTCCCATTCAGAGTAAGCTAGACGATGAAGCAGCATATGCATTAGGGCGGGGCTACCTTGTGATTGACAGGTCACTGCTGGTGCGTTTTCTGGTCTGTGTGTTGTCTGTGTTTTCATCTTAGAACTTTAACCCTTTCACAGAGTGTTTTCAGTTCTAGAAAGGTAAATGTTCGTTTTGACTTTTCTACTAAACATTACTACTAAGCGATTCAAACCTGTATTGGAAAAGAGCAGAAATGTTTCCACAAACATCTGATTCTACGAATGAATGTAAGTCACTGTCCATGTAAACAGTAGCTTTAGCAAAGCCAGCTCACTACAATCAAGTCTAATATTAAATTAGCATTTTCATGTTTTTATATTCATACATACAGTATGCTTTTAATGATAAATTATTTTTGAATGGTGGATCCTGGGTGTAATTGCACTAAACAGTTGAAAATGACTTTGTGTAATTACATTTTCTTTCTTCACAGAGATAATGAATGATGTCATCAAGAAGGCAAGAGAAAAAGGAAAATGGAAGGTAAAAGTCCTGTTGTTCTGATTAAGTTTGGCATCATTCCTCTTTGATCTTGACACTGAATATGAATAAAACCACTTAAGATATCAAATAAAATCAATATTAAGTCCCCTGCTGTGTGCAACGATGTTATAGGTGCTGGTGGTGGACAAGCTGAGTATGAGGATGATTTCCTCCTGCTGTAAGATGACAGACATCATGTCAGAGGGAATCACAAGTAAGTACCATGCAGGTACATGAGTTAACTTCAGTTGTAGCTTTGAAATCAGTTTAATCAAATTTAATGCAGTTCATTTAAATTCAGTGCAGCTGGAAGGATCTCATTAACACCCACTATCATGTGGATGATTCATTTCTAGAATGTTTAATTGAACTATGTATGGATAGCCATAAAAAAAAAGTGAAATAATGATGGAGGAGCTGTGTTGAAACAGTGGCTCACATGAACTATATAACTAATTATATATGTACTGTTTTAAATGCCTTTCATGTGTATTTATGATTGTTGATTCACTCTCTCTCACTTACTCTCTCTCACTCACTCACTATTTCTCACTCTCTCTCACCCTCTCTCTCTCTGTTTCTGTCTCACTCACTCACTCACTCACTCACTCACTCACTCACTCACTCACTCTTGCTCACTCTTGCTCACTCTCTCACCCTCTCTCTCTCTGTTTCTGTCTCCCTCTCTCTCACTCACTCACTCACTCACTCACTCTCTCACTCTTTCTCTCTCACTCCCTCTAACTCTCTCACCCTCTCTCTCTCTCTGTTTGTGTCTCTCTCTCACTCACTCACTCACTCTCGCTCTCTCTCTCTCTCATCCTCTCTCACCCTCTCTCTCTCTGTTTCTGTCTCACTCACTCACTCACTCACTCACTCACTCACTCACTCACTCACTCTTGCTCACTCTTGCTCACTCTCTCACCCTCTCTCTCTCTGTTTCTGTCTCCCTCTCTCTCACTCACTCACTCACTCACTCACTCACTCACTCTCTCACTCTTTCTCTCTCACTCCCTCTAACTCTCTCACCCTCTCTCTCTCTCTGTTTGTGTCTCTCTCTCACTCACTCACTCACTCACTCTCGCTCTCTCTCTCTCTCATCCTCTCTCTCTCTCTCTCTCTCTCTCTCTCTCTCTCTCTCTCTCTCTCCCTCTGTTTCTCTCTCTCTCACTCACTCACTCTCTCGTTCTCTCACACTCTCTCTTTCTTTCTCTCTCTCTCACTCACTCTCTCACTATCTCTCTCACTCTTTCAATCTCTGTCTCTGTCTCTCTGAGGATTATAATACACAAAGAAATGTAATTGACTGACCAGAAATTATGAATTACTATGTTACTTTGAACACATTATAAAGTCATTATAAAATGCTTTATAATGTGTTATAATTATTTTTATATAGCTTAAGTGGGAGGTTGCTTTAATGCTTTAGTTGAAATTGGCCAAAGAATCTTTAACTAAATAGCGATAAAGCTAATACAAGTGACCACAAGGCAATGACCAAAACGTCTTTACCTTTGCATGTGAAAGACAGCCAGACAGCCACATGTAGCCACAATTAATGACAAAATACATACGAAATGCGACAAAAAGAAGTGCATTTATTCAATATGCTTAATCAGACAACTGTGCATTTGTAATAATGTTTTGGAGAAATTAATTTTTTCCTATTTCTTTATTCAAAAATACTGAAATGCTTGAGGAGGCTCTAACACTCCCGAGCAGCAGTGTAGTATAGCAGCATCAGAATGTCTTCTCCTGCTAATGCTCAGCCTCGCCTCCATCAAACAGTTGGTTATTACCAGGTTGGTTATTCACCGTAGCCTAATGATACCTAGCAATCCAATCAACTATGTAAAGGTGTCGGGATAAGCAATACCTGGCGACTGTGTTCGGTTGTTGATCCACTTGGACTGTAGTGGTATGACGACCACTCAGGTTCAGGCATATAATTATTAGACATTAAACTAATTATTAAACAAACACACATCAAATTGACATCTATCTATAGGATCTTTTTTAGTTTTCTATACCACAATAAGGGTTGCGGCCTTGATGTTTTGAGAAGTATCTTTGTGTGCCGGTCTGGTCTATCCCTCCACAGTGGTAAACTGGCAAAATGAGGAGATACCACCCAAAGTTTCCTCAATTAAACTTTTCCAAATTCAAAGAATATAACTTAGTTGTTTAATTTCAGGGTCTCAGAGCAATACATATTTTCATATTAGTCAGTAATAAAAGAGCAAAGTGTTACAGCCGATCCAGAAAGCATACTGTATATATGAAACTAAAGCCGTGACAGTTTCTCCTTAACTAAAGGCTGAAATGATCACTAACCAGCACAATGCCAACATGTTGAATATAACAAATAACATACCAATCTGACTTAACTATTCACTATTACTGGAACGGATATACAGAATGATTAAAAATGGTTTATATGCTTACTTTAAAAAAAAAAAAGAAAATAAATAGTATTTCAAAAATGTATGTTACATTTGACACACACGTGGATTACCATTGGTTATTGTTATTTGTTATAAGGTATGTATAAGGTATGTGTTTGCTGTAACCTGAGGGCAGTTCTGTTCCTTTATGTAGGAGTCTGTATTGCAGAGAAGTTTCTTTAAACTACACGTTGTAAAGCATAGTTCTAGTTTAGTGAAATTGGATGAATATTGATTATTGTTTTCCTGTGCTCTCCAGTTGTAGAAGACATAAGCAAGCGGCGTGAGCCTCTTCCCAGCATGGAGGCCATATACCTGATCACACCTTCAGATGAGGTAAGTAACTAAGTCATACAGCTCTTGTACTGGCTATTAATGTCATTTTGAATCTTACTTTTTAAAAGCGCTTGGTAAATAAAATGTATTATTATTATTATTATTATTATTATTATTATTATTATTATTATTATTATTATTATTATTTTACGGTATACATTCTCATTGACTTTCATCATCCTACAGTATTTTGTCCAGCAGCTGACAAATGCCACTTTCTTTTCATTTGAATACTTCAAAATGCAGTTCCAGTGGGTGTTATGGTTAGTTTGGTTTATAAAGATATAACGTAAGACAAGTAATTTACACACATCCAAAAAAATTCAGACAAAAATGTGATTAAGATCCGTATACAGTAATGTATTAAAAGCTGCCAGCTATCTTTTTTACAACGTTTCAATCTAACAGAGAACCTTTTTAGTCAATCAAAACACCATCACAAAGCCGAAGGAACAATATATATAGACACAAACTCCTTCATCTCTCAGGTGAGTGTAACTTTTTTGGATGAGTCTTATACTACTGTTTTATTTCTTTTTTATGTTTTCTTTGTATTTTTCTATATATTTTTTTCTTTTTATAAAGAGTGGCTTTTTCTGGTTGATTTAAGTCATTTATGATAGATATCAGTATTTGACTGGATAAGAGCATCTGCTAAATGACCTGTAATGTTGTTCAGCTCTGCTCTCAATCATGCAGATTCCACTCACCTGAGTGATGAAGGAGTTTGTGTCTATATATATTGTTCCTTCGGCTTAACACTCAGGGCTTTTTCCTTTCTCTCACTTTTGAACAGAATAAAGAATTGTCCAAACTGTCATTCCCTGTTACATTAGTACATAAGCTTAAAAATGCTCTCTGCTGTCTCAGTCCGTTGAGGGTCTGATTGATGACTTCAGAGACCCGCAGTCTCCCAGGTACCGAGGAGCTCACGCATTCTTCACCGACAGTGAGTAAATCTATTCCACACCAGCATGATATAGATGGAACTTTTAACACTCGATATACTCCCATCTTCAAACTCGACCTTCATTTTGATCTCAACTACACACCTGTAAAGTTTTGTGACGGTTGCAATGCTATGCAAAAATCTGTCCACAGGTGCGCGCGCACACACACACGCGCACACACACGCGCACACACACACACACACACACACACACACACACACACACACACACACACACACACACACACACACACACAGACATAGAGTCACAAGATGAAAGCGACTGGTAATAACATTGTTTCCAAAGAGGCTGCAGTGAGTGTTTATCCCACTTAAATGAAGCATATATCTTATAGCAGTGAAAAAAAGTTAGACGGTAACAACTAGACCCAACTTTAGGACTTAATTTCAACATAATCAAGTCCTAAAACAGCCACAGTTGCCTGCTCTTCCTTGTCGACTAGTAGGCACAGTTGGACTATGTGGCTGCACGTCCTCATGGGTCTACAATTTTGAACCCCATCTGAAATGTACCTGTGGAAAACCAACCTGAATCCACCAGGATTAAATTGAGACCTGATGTAAATTAAATTCTGCCCTATCCAAAGTTTAGTGGACCTGAATAGAGCCAAACACTGACAACAGTATGAAGCTCTACTAATTAACAAGCAGCCTTCCTCGAAAAGAACAGCAATACGTCAGATTTTTCCTCTGTCTGCCTCAGAACTATTTTTTCTCCTGTCATGATTACAATGCATCATTAATCAGAGCCCATAAAGGCTCTGCTAATATCCACTTGGGTGTTGGCCCCTTTCAGTCCAACATTAGTTCTGCATGTAAACGCAGTTCCTCAATCATTTTAATGAGACCATTCTGTTGACTCAGCGGGGGTGCAGATGCAGAAGGCTGTAGGGTCATCCAGCGAAACATTGTTTAACCTGGCTCAACTTTTGCAGCAATGCAACATCCTCTGGCAAGGCACTGCGTTGGCCAATGTGTAAGCACACTTTCGTGTAGGTATTTTGTAACATGAACAGCATATTTATACTATTTACATGGAAATCCTTGTGATGAAAGTTATTGTAGCCGTGATAACTTTCCAGAGTTGTTACATTTTTTCTCATGGTATTACAAAGCACTGTGCAGTGTTTTGGTGTCTAATAAATCTCCAAACTCCCAAATGTGTTACTCAGATTGGAATGCAGGATCTTCTTTCATGTCTCACCAGCACCTTAAGCGACACGCCCATCAACACATCCCCTTGAACCAGACACCACTGTTGAGGTGCTGGATTCTACTTTTCCCATCATTTAAGTTCTGTCAAACTCCATGTCCCACTTTGTACAGCAGGCTTTCATTAAAACTCTGCATCCCAGCCCACACTGAGATAACTGATGACATCATCAGGGTTACATTTCTTTCCTCAGAGTTGACAAAGATCCTCCAGTGCCACAGAAGAGGTTATACAACAACTATTTTACAAGTTGTGTAGTACTCTCTAGGACTAAACTGGCCTGGATGTGTGAACAATCTTATTGTATCTATCAATATTAGATGAATTAAGTATTTTCTAACATAAGAAAGTTAAAACATCCAAGAATGATATAACATTATCTAACTTCTAACTATCTCAGTAAATCACCATGTTTTTCTGTCTTTCTTGCCAGCGATCCCAGACTCATTGTTTGGACTGTTGACCAAATCCCGCGCCTCCAAAGTCATGAAGGCCTTGACTGAGATCCATGTTGCCTTTCTGCCCTATGAATCTCAGGTGAAACATTGTCTAGACTTTATCATTAGGTTACATATATTAATTTGATCCCTTGTCATCAATGAATGATTATAGCTGCTTTAAAAACGTTTTGTAATTATCTTGTCTTGCAAGAAAAGGCTAGATTGAAATATGAAGCTGGGGAAACAGCTCATCCGATATGACAGAAAGTCACAACAGAGGGAACAGAGCTGAAGGGGATCAGACCAACAGCTTTAGCCTTCAATCCTCTGCTGTTGTCCTGTAGTTTTAATCCGGAGAGGGAGGTACTCATCATACCCCCCCCCCCCCTCTCATCCCTTTACCTCATTGGCTGACAGAACCAATGCTCATACTCTGCAGCCAATGGGAGCACAGATAGGATGTGTGACAAGAGCTAGCACAGTGCTTGTTATCATGTGATGGAGTCAGTGCCAGATGGGTGCATGTATACGTGTTTGTAAGTGATTGTGTGTGTGGAAAAGGGTTTAATTAGTGTAAGCGTTTGAGTGCCAGTGCCTATACTTTCACACAGAAGCTTCTGCTGTCCAGTGTTTTTATTTATTATTCACTTTCACTTAACGATTTTCAAGGCCAAATATTATTAAAACAACAAGACCTCAAATATCAAGATATGTATGATAATTCATTTAATTTAAACTTTTCTAGATACACAAAGACGCTTATATATGAAAGTGAAAAAAAAGAAAGAAAATGTATTCAGAAGAATCACGGAACTGAATCAAAAATAATATTCAACCTGAAAAAATATTCTTACTTTGAATATATTATTGAATTTTTCCAAATTGAAGATTAAGTCTTGAACTTTCAGTTAAACATTTTATTTTCAAATGATCAAAACTTTTGTCCCAGATTTAGCTCCATAACCATTTAGCTCATCATGGATCACCAAAACTCTTTATCAAAGCTGTTTATAATAAAGTATATTAATGTATATCCATGTCAAATACAATCCATCCTTGCTTTGGGTCAATTCCAGTTAAGGTATTCCTGTAGACAACCAGTGTAGCATTAATCAATCTAAATGTTGGGGACCAGGATTAAGCTGAGATCTGTCTGTCATGTCCTTTGTGTCCAGGTCTTCTCTCTGGACAAAGCTGATGCCTTTCAGGACTTCTACAGCCCCTTCAAGGCTGACGTGAAGAACAACATGCTGGAGCGTTGTGCTGAGCAGATTGCAACCCTCTGTGCCACACTAAAAGAGTATCCTGGAGTCCGATACAGAGGGTGAGACCAGCAAGCAACACTTTCCAAAAGTATTTTTGTTTGTGTACCTAATTTTAATACCCTGCATTGGTGTAAATGCTGGTGATCTATTTTCTAAGTCTGATATATATTGTTTTATTTTCTTAATAATTAATTAATTAATAATTAATTAATTAATAATTAGTTAATCTTTATATAAGTTGCTCTCTTTTTCATTTGTAGAAACAAGTGAAAACAAACTTTTATCAGGTGAAATTGTTGTTTTAATACTAATTTCAACCACTGCGATGTTGAAGTGCACCACTACCACATGTTCTAATTAAGGCTAAAAGCATTCATATTTTCTTCCAGATGAGTTTGAATTTCTCTATGCACTCTAAACTCAAGGCATATAAGTACATATATTGTGTTAGCAATTGATATAGCATCATTGTCATGTCATGTCTTGTGTTTAATGTGCATGGAGAAATTAACTCACCCGGAAGGAAAAAAAAGTAACTTAGAAAAATGATCCTGGCCAATGTAGATAAAAAACAGTTTAGATCGGAACTGAGAAAATGGATCAAGGATTGTGGTCTAAGTTCTGTCCTATTGATGTAATGATACTGTATGTCTGCGGACTATTACACTCCCATTTTGGCAGTAGTGGATTGTAAAGCAAACTTATTGATTGGTTGTACTAACTGCATCATACACACAACTTGTATTTGTTTGGTTTTGGTTTCCATTTTGTCTCAATGAGAGGATAAAGAGGATGTTCACATGCATAGAACTATTCATTGTCAAGAGTGACTTTAATAACCTCAACTGCAGAGTGAACCAGGCCTTCCATCAGTATAACTCCAGAGGCATGTCATACTGTAAGCCTTCATATAAGCATAACTCCTTCAAAATAAAATTAATTTTGTGTGATGCTTTATATGTGTTGGTTTAGGGAGTACAAAGACTGTGCAGTTCTGGCCCAGATGCTTCAGGAGAAGTTAGACGGCTACAAGGCTGACGACCCCTCCATGGGAGAGGTAGGGAAGCTAAATGACTATTAATAATAGGGAGAACAATTTATATGTGTACATTTATCGGGATTCATGATGTCATATATGACAAACATCATTCTAGCACAATCTGGCAAAACATTAATTCTCAACTCAACAATTACAGAAAATAAAACAGTAAAATCAGATCCAACCACTCAATTTTGTGGATTTTAATGTTTTGACTTTATTTAAGAGACCATTTCAAATGGACCAATAAATAGTAATCAGAACACAAATGTCATTGTTCATAATAACTGAGATTTTGGAGATTTTATGTTTTCATTAAAGGATGGGAAGTAGTGTGGATACCAGAAGTCTGTAGTTACCAAAATGATCAGACTTCAGTTACACCTGCTTCGAATGATATAACGCAATTGAATGGCCATTATCAGTGGTTATCAGCCACATATATATGGGTTAGAAGGGGCCTGCTACATCTACGAGTAGGTTCAGAACGCTGTTGTCATCTGTTCACATGTTTTTTTCACTGATACGAATACTATAAGGGGGTGACCTCAAGCGGCTGTAGTAATTATGATGGCAGCAAAGGAGGAAGTCCAGTGACGTAGTATAAAGATCACTAAAGTCCATGGATGGGAGGTGAGGACGGATGGAACAAACACACACAGAACCTTTGCCCACGAGACTCCTGTGTGAAAGTCCACTGTGTTATTTTAAGTGACACACATCCTACTGAAACAAAGTTATGTAATGTACGTGATTTACGTGACGTAAAGGCCCTGTCACACATATCCGTATGACAAAAACTTATGCCGGCGCATACCAAAATTTGTCAGAGTCCAAATACGTCCAACTTTTCATCGGATCGGATCGGAAAAATTAACATATACAGATGCGCATGTCTAGTGCATCACTTCCTAATACAAAATGTATCAGACGAATGCCCAACGAATGCATAAGATATACAAAAATATGGCATATACAAAATATCAGCAACCCGCTGGTTTACGTTGATATAAGGTAAGGTATAAGTAGTATTCGTTAAGAGCTCACTGTGTTACGCTGGGGTGCGTTGTTGTTGAACACTGATGTTTTGAACATGTTCAAAATTACCGGACGTAACCGATGTGTGCTTCATAATATATGCAGACGTTATGTTACGTTAGACATACGTGAATACGGAATACGTAGTTGAATATTTACCTACCTAAATACAGTACGTGAATACTTACCTACGTAATATAGTACTAAGTGAATACCTACGTGACTACGTTAGAGGAACATTAGATAAAGGCACCGTCGGCTGACGGTGATTCCTACATCCAATTTATTGATAACGAGTGGATAACCTATTCCTACCCTATGTTAAGATTATGCCTGATGACGGAGTAATTTATTAAACGTGTTTCTACAGTACAGCTAGCGTTCAGCATTTTAGCCCTTCTCCAGCATCAGCATGACGTGAACCAGATGGCACTTTTCCAGCTCCGTTGGCCAGACGCTCTGATACTTTTAAATAAGTAAGTGATACTCTATCAATAGGTTTGACATACGTATAATCATTCGGTATGTATTCGTTATGTATACGTCAGCTACAACGCCGCTGTGGAAAAGTTGGACGTATTTGGACTCTGACACATTTTGAGCTAATTTTTATATACGCCGGCATATGTTTCTGCCATACGGAACTGTGTGACAGGGCCGTATGTCTGGTGTGTTTGGCGTAACGTCTGCGTCCTTCAAACGATCACAACATACCGTTAATTTATATCAACCTATTGCCGATATTTCGTATGCGCCGGCATAAGTTTCTGTCATACGGATATGTGTGACAGGGCCTTTACACACTTAGGCATACCTTTTTTTAACCCAAACCATGATCTTTTTCCTAAACCTAACCACGTAGTCTTGGCACCTGAACCTAACTGAAAGTGAAACCTAATCAAGCTGCAACCCTTTCATAATGTTGGATATGCACCTTCTGACCTGCTGGTGTGTTCAGTTTGCCCCGTCTGAAGCATTAGAGTGGTCGTGGGATCAACGGACAATGGCCATTTACTGGGCTGCTAACATTTGAAACAGGCGTCAGTTGACTGGATCTTGTGGAATTTAGCAATATTGAGTGATGAACTGTAAGTAAAGAGTACTGTATCTCCACAATGTGTGTATTTACTTATTTTTGTTCTGTTGCCTCCAGGGTCCAGACAAGTCTCGTACTCAGCTGCTCATTCTGGATCGTAGCTTTGATCCTGTGTCACCTCTCCTGCATGAGCTCACCCTGCAGGCCATGTCCTACGACCTGCTGGGCATTGAGAACGACGTCTACAGGTGAAGACGCTACTAAAAGAGGTCCAATAGCTGAGTCACTGAGCTCAGGGTGCACCTGTCATTTCAATATCTGCTTTTTATTTTGTTGATTACTGTGACTGTCACTTAGTTTGGGTTATACTATATGTATAGAAAAAAGAAACGACAACAAAAATACTGCACAACATAAAGAGGAAGAGATTCTTCAATGTGCATTTTTTGCATTTACTTTATCAAATAGAAGACTCCCTCTCTCTTAGATGCACACATTCAGCCTGTAAACCTCTCTCACCCTCTCTGTCAGTTTTGAAACCAGTGGCATGGGAGAGACAAGGATAAAGGAGGTATTGCTGGATGAGGATGACGACCTGTGGCTGACTCTGAGACACAAACACATTGCAGAAGTGTCAACGTGAGTGGCTTTGACTTTCTGCTCACACAAACTCACTCATGGCATGGATAAACAACCACACCTTCCTCCACCCTCTTCACAAAGCTGTCTCAGGGCCTTCCCCCTGATTTTCCATGTCCTTTTCTGTCTCATTCGCCTGCACAGGGCTGTGACTCGTTCTCTGAAAGACTTCTCTGCCAGCAAAAAGATGAACACTGGAGAAAAGGTAGAGGACACGCTGTATCACTGTGCTCTAGTTTCAGGATGTGTTACTGTGGTTCACAGCTATTGGCTCTTCTTCACTCAGAGGTGGAAGAAGACCCAAAGTATCCCACAGAAGACCTGTACTTTACTTGCATTATAATTCAATAAAAATAAAATTATGGGTGAAGACATCAAGTCGAGAAATGGTCAAAAATGTATTGTAAAATACTTAATATACTTATGTATCAAATGGCAATGTTAAAGGGTGTAAGAAAATATTGTTTCAGCATCATTTTGTGATATTATGTTTTGGGATACGGTGTCTTTTCTCAAAACATTTTTTTATTAATAGTTTAATTTCAAAGAGGAAATTAGTCAATATTTTGTTTCATTTGCAAAGATATGTCCCCCTTTTTCACTCATGTTATGCATATGGTGTGTACTTTATACTATGTTATACTAGTTATTTAGAGGCTACCATACAAGGTGCCATGCTCATCAGCAGTGTTAAACATTCACACACACTCACACACCATTGGTGTTCCCTCTGACTGCGTCAGTGTTTGCTGCAAGCAGGCAGCTTTTTGCAAAAGTATTCAGATCCTTCACATAAGGTAAAGTATCAATACACCAATGTAAAAATACGTTGTCAAAAGTCCTGCATTCCAAATGTGAAGCTATTATAGCAAAATGAGCTTAAAGTATCAAAGTGAAAGTACTCATTGCGCAGGCAGAATGCAAAGTATAATTGTAAATTATATTATTGGATGCAATCATTCATTATTGTTTTTATTCATGTAAGCAGCATTTGTAGCTGCTTTAGATAACACCAGTTTAGATACTGTTGGGTACTTTAGATACTGTTGGATACTTTAATTTAGTATAGTATTATACCTACTGGAGTAAATGTATTATTTAAACTACCACCACTGAAGATATTATATGAAAGGGCACATATTATGAAAACTCACTTTTAAGTGTTGGTGCACATACATTTAAGTACCGGAGCGCCTACCAACCCACAAACTGTGAAGTAAGACAACTCAGTCAGAAAACATAGGAGCCATTCAGATGTGGCTCCCCTTCCTATATCACATGCTCGTTACAATATAACGCTGCCCATCTGAAGATCTCCACCCAAGGCTTGATAACTACCCTTTACACATGTTTCACAAGCCAATCAGAGCAGATGGGGCTTTTTGGGGAGGTGGGCTTTAAGAGACCGGCGCTAAAACAAAGTCTATTCAGGCGGACAGTATGAGAAAAATAATTAGATTTTTGAACATTAAAGCATGTTCTAGTAGAAAGTATCAACCTGAAAATGAACTTAATGTGTCCCCTTTAAAGTAAAGATGGGTGACTGTGTAATTCATCACTCCCACCATAACTAAAGTATATCACTCATCTACGTCTTTCAGACCACCATGAAGGAGTTGGCTCAGATGCTGAAGAAGATGCCTCAGTATCAGAAAGAGCTCAGCAAGGTAGGAGCTGCACTGTCATTCTACATCTGTATAGTTACAGCATGTCATACTATTACACATACGCATGCACAGTTGTACATTGGTGCTCCATACATGTGTACATGTATGCATGTGTGTACAGACACATGGATCATTTAATTGTAACACAATCAATCAGCAAGAAAATAAAATGACATGTTGTATAGACAGGATGTAGAAGCTGTCAACTTTATTTAGCAGATTTCCCAAAGCGTATATATGAACCCTGAAAAAACATGTTTCTTTTAGGATTATTTGCAGCTTGCAGTGTCTCTGTGCCACTAACACCATCACTCCTCTCTGACCTATTCAGTATTCAACCCATCTCCACCTGGCTGAAGACTGTATGAACCGCTACCAGGGCACTGTGGACAAACTATGTCGTATAGAACAGGTAAATAACACAGATGCCTTTTTGTATAGTTAGATCTGTCTCTAGAGTAATAAAGTGGGAAATTAAGGAACTTACCTCAGATTTGGAAAATGTGCTTACTTGCTTTCGTTCCACAAGACTGTTGTCAATCTCATTCCTGTGCATTAGGTACAGAGCTGGAGTCAGGACAATTAGGTCTGGTACAGATGTTTTTAAAAGTTGAGTGAGGGGCGTGTAGGGAGAGACATGAGGCAAAGACACTGCGTGAGGTGAACAACACTTGTCAAAATGTAAATAAATACAGTCTGTGTATTTAATGGTTGACTGAATGGGAGTGCAGACCACCACCAACCATGGTGCATTCACATGGATGGTCCCAATTATTGAGGTGGGAAGTCATTTTTTTTTAATACTTTAAGGAGCAGTGTGTAGGATTTAACTGGCAATGAAATATAATATTCATTATGTTTTCATTAGTGTATAATCATCTGAAACTAAGAAACGTAAAATGATCCCTTCATATCTACATAGGGAGTTAATCCTCTTAACAGAGTCTGCCATCTTGCACCACCATGTTCTGCAGCAGCTCAGAATGGACAAACCAAACTCTGGCTCTAGAGAGGCCTTTGTTACCTGAAGGCCACTATAAATTCTCAAACATACTTGAAAGTCTTGACTCACCACTATATGCCACTTAATCCCACACACTGCTCCTTTTTAAAGGTGTTTTGTGTAATATATGGCCAGAATTTAGGTTTCAAAAATGTCCCAAACATCAACAGAATGTGAAGAGGTAACAGTGTGTGGTATTGTGTTGCTAACTGACAAGACCCAGCCTTTCCTGCATTGTAATACTGTAATGTTCCTCAAGAGGCGTTAGTGAGTCACTGTAGCGTCAGTATGCCCCCAGAGAAGATCCACCGACTAGAGTAGGGGTCGGGAATCTATGGCTCGCAGACAATTTTGAGCTGACATTTTTTAACATGATTAACAATTAATAAATAATTATACTGTGTCATTTTAAAGTAAAACATTTAGCAGCGGATTAGTTTTTTTAGTTCTCCCCTCTCCTTTTCTCCACTCTGTCTCTGACTGTAGGTATGTTCACACATGTGTGTGTGTGTCGGCAGCGAAGCCCCGCCCTTCGCAAAACAGAGCAGAGGAGAAACTGCGCAAAGCAAGCAGTAGACCAGGGGTCAAACTTAATCACAGAGAGAGCCAAAATTAAAAACTAGGACTACGTCGAGGGCCAAACACGGTCCACATTTATTGAACAGGATAGACATATTGGATAAAGTGAAAAAAGATATGGAACATATTTAAGTAGGCTAAATTCTCCTTTTACGCAGTCAGAGCTGCCAGTTTAATGTTTGGGGTTCTTAGCTGTGGAAACCCTCAGTGAGTGAAGGTGTGGATCAGTGAGACGACTCCTGTGTGGGTTTTTGTTCATCTTCATCACAGAGAAAATCTGCTCACACAGGTATGTGCTTCCAAACATGTCAGTGTTTGGAATCACGCAGTGACCAAAGTTTCCTTGCTGCATCAGAGTCTCCCACAGGCAGCTTGGCTTGCAACGCGCTCACTGCATCGTACACATCCGTGATCACACGGCCCTGAAGCTGGAGGTTTAACAGTGAGATGCTTCGTTATGTTGCACATAAAGGCCAGCTCACATCGACACTTTTCGTCCCAGAGATCTGTGGTGTGTTTCCCTTTGCTTTCCAAAAACTGGCAGATTTCCTCACGCTACTCGAAAAATTTATTCAGCACTTTCCCCTCGACTTAGCCATCGCACCACCATGTTCACAATGTATCTCCTCAGGAAAATGCTTAAATTGGCTCTTATAAAGTTTCCTGTCTGTGTTAAGGTGCTTATTACATGTTCCATCTCTATCAGAGCTTTACAACACAACACTTCCTGGTGTATGATGCAGTGATACAGTGAAGCATTGATTAAATTACCAAAATCAACGGGCCAGTTATGACATGACATATGATATTTTCTCGCGGGGCGGATATAATTGCCTTAAGTTTGACACCCGTGCAGTAAACACTGAAACGTGCACATAAATTAGATAAATAACATAAGCGTTTAGTGTATTTAATAAAAGAGCACCTGTTCAATGAAACTCTGAGAGCGCTTTTAGTACTCGGAGACGTGTTATACTTCTAAAATGCATACATAAAGTTGCATTCAATTTTATTAAATATATGGCTCTCAAGGAAATACATTAAAACATATTTGGCTTTTATGGCTCTCCCAGCCAAAAAGGTTCCCGACCCCTAGACTAGAGCTACCTCGATGGCTTGTTGGTTATTAGTTGGCTGTTTTTTAAATAATGGATGTCTGTAAACTTAGATTGTATAAACCCCAAAAGAAATGTGAAATGCTGTCCCCTAATTCTTTGGAGTATGTGACAAGGCATTACACATTGCACCTTTTAAAGCAGGCAGATGAATTTAATTCCGACTAGTGTTGAGTGTGTAATTTGTTGATTGGATGTGACAGCTTCCTGCTGACCCCACTGTAACTGCAGCCACATTCAGGCTCTCCTCTTACTTTTAAGCTAGATTTATACCCAGAAACCTCTGATCAGTATTTTTAAAATGGAACTTTTGTGGAACTCATGTTGAGCTTTGCCCTCTTCTGTGCTCAATTGTTTTAAGGATCTGGCGATGGGCATAGATGCAGAGGGAGAGAAGATCAAAGATCCCATGAGGCTCATTGTACCCATTCTACTGGATGCCAACGTCACTGTGTCTGACAAAATCCGCATCATCCTGCTCTACATCTTTCTTAAGAATGGTGAGATATCCACTGTCCTGTTCCTGTTGTTTTTCACATCAACTCATTTGGAAGGGCAGAAATTCCTCGCTTATAATGACAAAAGCAGAAAAGCACAGTCAGAATCTTTTATGATGCATGCAATCATATTTTGTTCTTTTGTTTCTTTTGTGCTTATTCGTTCTCAGTTTTTTTCGTGTTTGCATGCATTATACCACATTTGTAAAAGCGCATGCTCTCATCCATGTGTTTATGGATTGGATATCTATGTTGCATGTCTTTGTGTCTGTACGTGTGCCAGGTGTGACTGAGGAGAACCTGTGTAAGCTCCTGCAGCATGCCAACATCCCACCAGAGGACAGTGACATCATTTCCAACATGGCCCACATGGGCATTCCCATTGTCTCTGAGGTGAGCTGTCCTGCCCCATGTCCTGGATGTCTCATCATGAACAGCATTAAGCTTAATCTAAAGCAAGGTTCTTGGTTCTTAACACTTTTGAAGATCTCATGAAAAACCCTCACACTTTCTAAAATGCATAATATAGCAGCATGTTATTGAACTGCTATTCCAGATGGAAAATGTGTTCAAGACAACAGACAGTGGCAAACCTGCCTTATATACTGTGGGTCTACATGTTTTTCGGGTAGGCTCGTCCTGATTAGCCGGCTATATTTATGCAGATTTTGTGGCCGAATGCGTGCTTGTGATTGAAGGAGAGTGTTACCCATAGAGTCCAGTAGAGGGCGGAGCCTGTGTCAGTCAGAACAACGTGAAACCCTACATACAAGCACATTAAATATTGTTAATTTGTTTATTATCCTTAAATTACACATAACTTTTTAACACATATTTTCAGAGTCACTTGTCCTTGCTGGTTGTATTCTGTATTTTGTATTTTTCTCATTTGGTGTTATTTGGTATTTTTCTGTATTTTTGTCATTGTCAACATATCCCTTGAAAAGATCCAAAGTTCGCCCCTCTTTAAAAAACTTCTCACAAACATAAAGTTTCATTTAAAAAAAAGCCTGAGTAATTTTATAACAGTTGGGCACTGTATCTTTAATCAAAAGTTACTCAAACAGAAGGAAATTGTGCTTTTATTGGGGCCAGAAAGAAGTGCAAATACACTTGAGGTAAGTGTTATTACCTCAACCCAGCAGCACATTACCCACTTTTTTTTAGGAAAAGCTAAATTGTATGGCTGAATATGAGCATAAATAACTCAAGAAATTACACATTCTTTAACTGTCTCATTAAGTTGATCTGCTGACTTGTGAATTGTGTGTTGTCTCTTTACAGGGCATCGTCAAAAAAGCCAAGAAGCCCGATCGTAAGGAGCGAATCAGTGAGCAGACTTACCAGCTCTCCAGGTGGACTCCTCTCATGAAGGATCTCATTGAGGTACGTCTCATGCTATTAGCAGTCATTATGCAGTATGCATCCACACTAATGATGGGGTTTAGTGCTAATGGACCTTTTCCTTTGTGTATAACTACTAACTACTGGAGATATGCATCTTAACAACATTTTAATAATGTTATATCGAGTGCTGATTCTTAATAAAATGTCATTTTAGTTTATTAAACCAAATAATAATCTTTCATTGGGGTAAGGTCAAAGAATGCAAATGAAGCATAGTGTCCTTGATATTAGTATTATACTTTGCATCCATCCATCCATCGTCTACCGCTTATCCGGGATCGGGTCGCGGGGGCAGCAGCTCCAGTAAGGAACCCCAATCTTCCCTTCTCCGGGCCACATCCTCCAGCTACGACAGGGGGATCCTGAGGCGTTCCCAGGCCAGTGAGGAGATATAATCTCTCCACCGAGTCCTGGGTCTTCCCCGGGGTCTCCTCCCAGCTGGACGTGCCTGGAACACCTCCCTAGGGAGGCGCCCAGGTGGTATCCTTACTAGATGCCCGAACCACCTCAACTGGCTCCTTTCAACGTAAAGGAGCAGCGGCTGAGCCTCTCACCCTATCTCTAAGGGAGACGCCAGCCACCCGTCTGAGAAAACCCATTTCGGCCGCTTGTACCTGTGATCTCGTTCTTTCGGTCATGACCCACCCTTCATGACCATAGGTGAGGGTAGGAACGAAGATCGACCGGTATATTGAGAGCTTTGCCTTCTGGCTCAGCTCTCTTTTCGTCACAACGGTGCGGTAAAGTGACTGTAATACCGCCCCCGCTGCTCCGATTCCCCAGCCAATCTCTCGCTCCATTGTCCCCTCACTCGCGAACAAGACCCCGAGGTACTTGAACTCCTTCACTTGGGGTAATGGCTCATTCCCTACCCGGAGTAGGCAATCCACCGGTTTCCTGCTGAGAGTCATGGCCTCAGATTTGGAGGTGCTGATCCTCATCCCAACCGCTTCACACTCGGCTGCGAACCGATCCAGTGACTGTTGAAGGTCACAGACCGATGATGCCATAAGGACCACATCATCTGCAAAGAGCAGCGATGAGATCCTCAGGTCACCGAACTGCAACCCTTCTCCTCCACGACTACGCCTCGATATCCTATCCATGAAAATCACGAACAGGATTGGTGATAAAGCGCAGCCCTGGCGGAGGCCAACATTCACGGGAAACGAGTCTGACTTACTGCCGAGTATCCGGACACAACTCTCGCTTTGGGCGTACAGGTATTGGATGGCCCTCAAAAGTGACCCCCTCACCCCATACTCCCGCAGCACCTCCCACAGTATCACCCGGGGGACCCGGTCATACGCCTTCTCCAGATCCACAAAACACATGTAGACCGGATGGGCGTACTCCCAGGCCCCCTCCAGGATCCTTGCAAGAGTAAAGAGTTGGTCTGTTGTTCCACGACCAGGACGGAATCCACATTGTTCCTCTTCAATCAGAGGTTCGACTACCGGCCGAACCCTCCTTTCCAGTACCTTGGAGTAGACTTTATCAGGGAGGCTGAGAAGTGTGATACCCCTGTAGTTGGCACACACTCTCTGGTCCCCCTTTTTAAATAGGGGAACCACCACCCCGGTCTGCCAACCCCTAGGCACTGTCCCAGACTTCCACGCAATGTTGACGAGGCGTGTCAACCAAGACAGCCCCTCAACACCCAAAGCCTTCAGCATTTCTGGACGGATCTCATCAACCCCTGCGGCTTTGCCACTGTGGAGTTGTTTGACTACCTCAGTGACTTCCATCAGGGAAATTGACGATGATCCCCCATTAGCTTCCAGCTCTGCCTCAACCATAGAGGGCGTGTTAGTCGGATTCAGGAGTTCCTCAAAGTGCTCCTTCCAGCGGCCGATAACCTTCTCAGTTGAAGTCAGCAGGGTCCCACCCTGGCTGTACACAGCTTGGATGGTTCCTCGCTTCCCCCTCCTGAGGTGCCGGATGGTTTTCCAGAAGCACCTTGGTGCCGACCGAAAGTCCTTCTCCATAGCTTCTCCGAACTTTTCCCACACCCGCTGCTTTGCCTCTGACACGGCAGAAGCTGCCACCCTACTAGTCCTTCGATACCCTGCAACTGTTTCCGGAGTCCTCCCGGATAACATAACCCGGAAGGACTCCTTCTTCAGTCGGACGGCTTCCCTGACCACCGGGGTCCACCACGGTGTTCGAGGGTTACCGCCCCTTGAGGCACCTAAGACCTTGAGACCACAGCTCATCACCGCAGCTTCAGCAATAGAGGTTTTGAACATCGCCCACTCAGGTTCAATGACCCCAACCTCCACAGGGATGTCTGAAAAGCTCCGCCGGAGGTGTGAGTTAAAGATCCCCAGGACAGGGGCTTCCTCCAGACGTTCCCAGTTCACCCGCACTAGCCGTTTGGGTTTACCAGGTCTGTCCAGAGTCTTCCCCCACCCCTTGATCCAACTCACCACCAGATGGTGATCAGTTGACAGCTCCGCCCCTCTCTTCACCCGAGTGTCCAAAACATACGGCCTCAGATCAGATGATACGATTACAAAATCGATCATTGACCTTTGGCCTAGGGTGCTCTGGTACCACGTGCACTTATGAGCATCCTTATGTTCGAACATGGTGTTTGTTATGGCCATTCCATGACTAGCACAGAAGTCCAACAACAAACGACCGTTCGGGTTTAGATCAGGGAGGCCCTTCCTCCCAATCACGCCTCTCCAGGTGTCTCCATCGTTTCCCACGTGTGCGTTGAAGTCTCCCAGCAAGACTACGGAGTCCCCTACTGGAGCCCCCTGCAGGGCTCCATTCAGGGTCTCCAAGAAGGCCGAATACTCAGAACTGCGGTTTGGGGCATAGGCACAAACAACAGTCAGAGTTTTCCCCCCCATAACCCGAAGGCGTAGGGAGGCGACCCTCTCGTCCACCGGGATAAACTCCAACGTAGCGGCGCTCAGCCGGGGGCTAGTGAGTATCCCCACCCCGGCCCGACGCCTCACACCTTGGGCAACTCCGGAGAAGAATAGAGTCCAACCCCTATGCAGGAGTACGGTTCCAGAGCCAAGACTGTGCGTGGAGGTAAGCCCCACCAGATCCAACTGGAAGCGATCCACCTCCCGCACTAGTTCCGGCTCCTTCCCCCACAGAGAGGTGACGTTCTACATCCGCAGAGCCAGCCTCTGCTTCCCGGGTCTGGTCCGTTGAGGTCCCTGACCATCACTGCCACCCGTGTGACAGCGCACCCGACCCCAGTGTTTTTTCTCATGAGTGGTGGGCCCACAGGATGGATGGATGGGAGGCACCACGTAGCTTCTTCGGGCTGTGCCCGACCGGGCTCCGTGGCAAACCCGGCCACCAGGCGCTCGCTGTCGGGCCCTCCCTCTGGGCCTAGCTCCAGACGGGGGCCCCGGGCTTCCTCCGGGCAGGGTCTCTCCTTTCCTTTCCCTTTCTTTCATGAAGTCGTTTTTGAAGTCGGGTTGCGCCAGCTATGTGTAAATTGAAATGTTTTTTGAGCATGTTCAAAAACGTTTCACGGCCTCAGCGTTCAACAACGTACACCAGCATATTGCCGATATTCCGTATACGCCGGCATACGTTTCCGCCATACGGCGAAGGAATACGCTAGGAATGCATTATGCATCTGTTTGACATTTCGTCAACTGAGGGTTAACAAGGTCTAGCTGACAAATTGGACAAATTTGAGGTCTATGTCTCAAACGGCTTTAAAGTTATCAGGGTCTATCTGCATCACTAATTTATGCAGATTTTGTATATATTTGCTGAGTCAGTGAGATCTACAAAGGTCTATCTCCACATGTTCAAGCATAATTTTAGTATCACAGGAATAACTTATTCAAAAGGTTTTGCTGCCAACTGTTTTATATGTATGTAATCTGGTAGATAGTAGTTCAAGTTAAGATCATTAGTAGTTTAATAAAAAGTCTTAAAAATTCAGATTTATTAGCAAATATCATTTTCACTTTTATGTTTCCTGCCACGTGAAATTTGTATCAACATTTTTAGTGCTTAAAATGAAGCTAAGTTGCATAAAATACAGTTGAGGGTTACATTTTCAATTTTAGGGTGGGGAAATGTCAGATAGACCCTTGGGACTCTGGTTTTCCAACAATTTCGGAACCACAAAGGTCTATCTGCAAAATTAGTTTAGTTTCTACCCATAATACGCACTGAATTGGCCCAAATAGTCTTAATTTCACTCCACTATGTGTAGCATGTGACAGGGCCTTTCGATAAAATGACTCTTACTTCTCAGTGGTGCAGCCAAACATCAACTCAGTATCAAATTAACTAGTTTCATTGTATCATTTAAGGTTAAAATATTTTATTTCCCACCTCTTCCTGTAACGTTACTCATGTCTGAATGTGCCTTTATATAGTATTTTGGGGGAGAACTGTAACATGGGTGAGTCTGTTTTTTTGCAAACTGTAGCAATTTAAATGTGTTCCCACAGGATGCCATTGAGGAAAAACTTGACCCCAAGCAGTACCCGTACATTTCCCAACGACAAGCATCTGCCAAAGCCAGCGCTCCCTCAAGGTGTGTAGTCTTAATGCATCAGGTAACATATTACTTCAATAAATGGCTTCAATAACAAACAAAAAAAAGAATTAGTAGATTTGAGCCATTGTTTTTTTTATTGTAAATAAGTGTCTTACATTATTGACTCAAAGGGAAGAAAATCTACCTACACTGGAAAAAATCACTATACCTCAACATTTTGCATTACATGCTTATGTTTGTCCTTGTTTTACATCTTCCAGCGCTCGCTATGGTAACTGGCATAAGAACAGGGGCCCCACAGAGATGAAGACGGGGCCCAGGATCATTGTCTTTATTATCGGAGGGATGACTTACAGCGAGATGCGCTGCGTGTACGAGGTCACCCAGGCCAACGGCAAGTGGGAGGCCCTGATCGGTGAGTTCACTGACAAGAAAGCCCCCAACTTTACGGAAGAGCAGTAGAAAACTATTGGAGTGGCCATTTATATTTTATAATTTTAAATATAGCACATACAGTGTTTAATGCAGAATGTTATTCCTATCAAGGTGTCTAAAACTACATTTCAACATTACCGCTTCATTCTCTTACATACTTCGATGGAACACAGTTCAAATGCATCATTAGTATGAATTGTGAAGAAGGGTTTTAGCTAGTTTCATCTAAAGGCTTATTTACCATGACATTCTACCTCAATATTTCCCTGTGGTGTATTATTCATCACATTCTTCTTATTGTGGGTTGACAATACCATGTTTGATCCAGCCTCAGCTTGACTTGGTAATCCTCCTGGATAGATCCTGCTGAGGATTTGGGTCTTGCTGATGTGCCTGTTTGTAAATCTTATATTTATGTTCCCTATGCAGCTGATTCAGCTCGACTTCATTGTAATGGCATTAATCACACTCTCTTTGAAAGCTGATATGTTCTTGTGACTCTCATGGAATAAATGTAGTGTCTGGAACAGGAAGATGGAGAGAACAAATTAATCTGCAAATTATCAGCAGTTCAGATTTGATAAGGACAAAGTTATACTGACCTCCCAGACAGTCAGTCTTATTCAGCAGTATGTTGTAACGTTTCAGAGCTTTTTAAATTATTTTTTGTTATTGTCATGACCAGTTTAATGTGTATATTGCGTAATAATCAAGGATTCAGGATTCAGTCCTTGCTGAGCTTTCAGGCTTTTCTCCCCCGTAGGTTCCACCCATATTCTTACCCCCCCTAAGTACTTAAAGGAACTACAGCACCCAGACTTCCTGGACCCCAACGCCCCTCCAGATGGCACAGAGGGCACAGAGGAGCCGCCTGCAGAATGAAAAGACATTTGGAAGTAAATAATGTAAATAAGTTGTGATGTGATTTGTGAATCCCTGTGTGAAGCATTGATCCTTGGACTAGCTGATCCTGGTCCTTGTGTTTCATATCTGTATCTTGAAGCAATATGTCAGCATTTCTGATACTGTCCTGATGGTGAACTTAGCTGTTAAGGAATATATTCTCTAAAATCCTTCATGTGTTTCTAGTAGATCACTGGCTCTACTGTTCCAATGGTAGTTTGTTATAGGAGATTATTAGAAGTTACACATAATATGATATTTAAATTAGTATACTACTAATATTTTATAGCTAATACGCTTGAGTGATTGGAGACTGTAGAGCTTTATTTAGCATATTCTACTTATCCAGCGGCGGGTCCAAAGCAGTCACAGCAGACATATTTCCTACAACATTTTATACTGAAAACACATTTGCAGCCAATTTATAATCAGCAGATATTTTGTGTGTGTACTTACCTTGTTTTGATTACTGTACTGCAGCACAACATCTTATCTCTCTTTTCTATCTGTAAATCCATAACAGTAGGTATTGGCAGGAATAATGTTCCATATGCCACAGGTACATAAAGCATACATAAACCTAGTTTTACTGTATCTACATAACAATTGAATTGCATTGTTAAATATTAATTTCAAGTAAATCTGAAATTAAATTAGGCATTTCTAAGCTGTTACAAGTAGATTTCATGTTACAGAGAATGTTAAAGAGTGCACTGTGGAAGAGAAAAAGGTGGAAGAAGTTTGAGGGTAAAAGGTACGGTGGCCCTGAGAGCTCAACACACTGCAGATTAAGAGAACACATGCAAATAGACAAAACACAAGAAACCTTTTACCAATTTGACAACAAGTTAGAAAAAACATAACCATTTTCTCTGTTTGCAGCAGTGTTTTTTTCTAAACGTTGAAGATGTCTTCTTAATGTTATAGTGTGTGTTCCTATTTGCATGTGCTTTCTTAATTGTGTTGAGCTCTCAGGGTCACCATATAGCCTGACCTCTTGGGCCTGTGCCCAGTAGACATGTTCAGTAATCCATCAGGCATGTAATGAAAACCACAGACAAGCTTTTATTATTGAGTGGTCAAATAATTATAAATTACTATATATATATATATATATATATGTAACATATGCTAATGGATATTAGTTGAACGACAGCCAGTGATTTACTTGTGAAACATGTCTACACTATATTCTCTTCACAGGTAGGATGAATAAAGGGCCAACAACCTAAACAATTCACCTTCACTAGATGGAAAACCCTATGGTTTTACAATGTAGGGCAGTAAGTCTGGCCTAAATATATTTTGTGAGTTGCTGATATAATAGAAAATGTTTCATTCATGTCAGCTTTGTTAATCCAGAAAACTAACTAACTAACTATTGCTAGTAGTGTGAACTCTATGCATTTTTTTATCTGTTAAGAAGCTTTATACAACAGAAATCTATAACTTTTGACTTTCACCTTGGTTGCTCAGCTTCTGAATATATATTTCATAGTCATCCTTTACCCTTCATCTACCTTCCTGCATGACCTGTGGTGTTGTGTTGTGTCCCACCTCCCTTTGCATTCGCTCCAGGGCCATGGTTGTGATTTGTTTCCCTGCACTGCCACTGTTCTTTGTCTTCATTTTTTTCAATCTACACGCATAGAAGTGCAATTAACTTTCCCAACACAAATCGTTTCCACTTTTCTTTTTTGTACAGCCATGTTCTTAAAGGGAGAAATGTCACCGTAACTTTCTTTCTGAATACCATGCTAGTTGAGGAAAATCTTTAACGATGAACTGCTGGTTTGTTGGTAAAGGGCTGAGTGTTAAACCAAAAGTGTTTAATCTTTCAGTATTTATAAAGACAATTTAATGACAAGGCACCAACTTCCCTTCACATGACAGCAACAACGTGTGTTTCTGTATGTAATCATGGTTTTCTATGAGGGTGAAGCAGGACCTACTCATGTTCACTGAGTGGTAGTTAGCAGAAGTCAGTAGAAAGAGGGTGAGTGGGTGGCTAAACAGCATACATATCTGTGCAGAGTGACAACATACCTACACAGGTGTGAATAATTTGGTGTTACACTCCTGACCTGAGGGTCATAGTTACATAGTCAAATGGTGACAGGTTTACTGAAATAAAAAATAGGCCGTGTTCCAAATAACATACTTTTTTACTTTACTTTTAGTTCATACTGCAGCTTCTCTTACAAAGTATTTACTGTTGCATGCCGTATTCAAACAAGTGGAACATACTACTTCGGCATAACATGGTGCCTTCACATTTAACCCTCTTGCTCATATATCCCCTTTGCATAGCATTGCGGATCTGAAGAGCCAGAAAAGCATGCTGGCCTTCATACTGCAAAATGCGGCCAGATGTAGTGCATCCTGGTATTTTTGGCGTAATGCATTTGATATACTTGATATATTTGGACATACTAAATATTTTTCTGGCATACTAAATAGTATGGCAGTATGGGTACTGGAACGCAGGGATAATTCCTGTTTCTGGTCTCCATGTTTAGAGTTGAAGAGCTTTCTGTGCCCCGACTGCTCAACATCAAAGACCAAGTATAAGTTGTTAAACTAGATGAGAGAAGGCTTCTAATGCTAGTCTTTTGCACATTTGCTGCGTCGGTTGTCTTCTACTATGGCACAGTACACAAGGAAAAAACAGCAATTGTCTCGTTTTCATTCCACACTTCCCATCTCTGTTGAGTCAGGCTATTATCAGGCATTAGCTGACATAGGATTAGTCACAGGCTAATCTGAACCTACGTATGGTAAACAGCAATTGAACAGACATAATTAACAGACTGCACAATCCTCTACATGTTTTACCTAAATCCTGCATGAGAAGCTTAAGCTTAGATTCAGTCGCACAACTTCAAGTAGCCGACACTAATAATCAAAATTGTGTTGCAATGCTACAAGGCATTTAAGATGTAATATGCAATACATTTTTGCCACACTGTGCAAATTAAGATATACACATTTGGCCATATTGTTGATCAGGATGGAATATCAAGAACAAATTATTAACATTTGGCATCCAATTTTTTTTGCAAATGTTATTCAAGTTCTCAGTTTCTGTGATAACTGCACATGGCAACTGTACTGTGTGTACATCAGGGAACACAAGAAATAACTGAATAAACTGTGTTTAACATATTGTAAGGTAGCTGAAATATTGTTATTGTGGTTAATAACATAGGGTTTTCATTTACTCAATTCAGATTGAAGCTGGACAGAGCTATACTTGGAAGTATGCAATGCCACACAATTTATGGACCAAAAACAATGACAACTGGGTAAATGATCCAGCAAAACTGAAATGTCCAATATAAATGTAATTCCTGGAGATACTGGGCTGGTTAGTCTGATGGCAGACTGCTCTGCTCATGTTTCCGCTCAGTCACTTCCCAGAGTTCTCAGCAATCACCTTGGTTACTACAATCACATCACAACAATGATGACCAAACCAAATGAAATTAAGACCCAAGTTGAAATAAAGTGGAATGACATTTACATTTTCAGAAAAGAAAAACACATTTATGATTTTAGTTATTAGATTGATCCAAGTATACAAACAAACATAAAACATTCCTTCAATTATTTATAGGTTATTATCATGGACTATACTGAACAGTGATCATACATCATCTTGTGTCTTTCAGGATCAACTGAAATCTTCACCCCTTCTCGCCTTCTGAAAGCCCTCAAAGACTTGGAGAACGTTCAGCAAAACAGTTAAGAAGTCCCTGTGGTCCCCCCTCAGCAGTCACAACAAACTGATGACTTTTCCTTTCATCCCACTGCCATGACGCATCACATTTACTCTTCATGTTGAATACCATTCAGTTGCTGGTAACTCAGAAACCAAACTGTGTTTTAAATGTTATGAGTGTATTGTTGATCAACGTTTGTTGGACGAGATTGGATTTCTGTTGAATGTTGTCTACTGTATATTGTGGCAAGTTTATTTCTTTGGAAAATACATGTATTTTAATTAGTTTAGATGATAGGATGAGATTCAGGGAATATAGGCTACAAATGAAAACGGGTAGAAAAGTAAACTGGAACAATTATTTCACTGTTTCACAGTTATAGCAAAACAAAATGTTTTTCATTGAAGACTTCTGGATTTGACACATTATCTGTAGATATTCTATAGCTTATAGTGCTTTCCTTACAGTAGCAACGCCATACTGTACAAATCATCAGACGTGATGTGTCTGACCTTGAAAATGCCAACGTAAAGGTATATTTAGCTGTAGTAAGTATTTAAAAAGATAAATATAAAGTATAGTTGGATTGTTTTATTGCATCGTGCCAGTATACAGCAGTGTATTTCTTCCTGTAGAGATTCAGTTTGCTTTTGGTTCCCTGTGTTTGACCATAATGATGTAATTGGTTATTATTGTGTAGTGATTCTCTGTAACTAGTAATCCATTGTGTATGAAGAGAGACATCAGTATTATGACTGCTAAGTATGTGCTTGTATGTCCACATCCATGAACGCTACTGGCTGCAGGATGTGATTTAGCAAATAAAGTGGCTTCCATTAAACTCTTAATTTAGTTGTTTCTAAAGTCTGCTCTCTACCCTGTGAGGTCAAAAGGTCATGAGCTCTCCAAAGTACAATGTTTGTGGATACAGCATATTGCATGTAGTAAATTGTAGTGGTGGAAAAAATCTTCTACTCAAGTAAAAGTAAAATATTTTTTTATGATAGAGCCCAAAATCACAAATGTATCCTCATAGGACTTTACAATCTGTATAGCGTACAACACCCATCCTTATACAAAGTGTGGGGGAGGGGTTAGGATGAGGGAAGAAAGGGAAAGAGAAAAGGAATAAGAAAATAATAATAATAATAATAATAATAATAATAATAATAATAATAATAATAATAATAATAATAATACGGTTAATAGGGCGCTAGCAAATGATAGTTGAGAAGAGGTGCATCTTGAGGCGGGACTGAAATATGGGGGGTTGGGAGGGGGGGATGAGGTCAGTGAGATAGGAGGGGGCTAGGTGGTGGAGGGCTTTGTAAGGACCAGGAGTTTGTAATTGATTCGGAGGGAGACAGATAGCCAGTGGAGTTCTTTGAGGACTGGAGTGATGTGGTGCCAAGATTTGGTGTGTGTGAGGAGTCGGCCGGCGGAGTTCTGGAGCAGTTGGAGTCTGTTGATGAGCTTGCGGTGATGCCATATAGATGGTAGTTACAGTAGTCCAGGCGGGAGGAAATGAAGGCGTGAATCAGTCTTTCAGCTGCTGGTCTGATTTTTGCAATATTGCGAAGGTGGAAAAAGGAAAAAATATGGCGGATATGGGGCTCAAGGGAGAGGGTGGGGTCGAAGATCACGCCAAGGTTGCATGCCTGAGGGGAGGGGGAAACAGTGGTGCCGTCAATGGTGAGTGTCAGGTTAGAGGTTTGCTGAGTGTGGATTTGGAGCCGATGAGGAGGAGTTCAGTTTTTTTGGTGTTAAGTTTAAGGAAGTTGTGTTGCATCCAGTTTTTTATTGCTGTGAGACATGATTCGATGTGGGAGAGGGGTGGGTTATGGGGGGATTTGGTGCAGAAGTAGATCTGAGTGTCGTCGGCATAGCAGTGGAAGTCCAGGTTGAAGTGGCGGAGTATCTGACCGAGGGGGAGGATGTAGATTGTGAAGAGGAGGGGGCCGAGTACTGAACCTTGGGGGACACCTTGGGTGACTGGTGCTGTGGCAGAGGAGTGGTTGTGATGGGAAATGAAGTGGGATCTGTCAGGTAGGACTGGAGCCACCTGAGTGCAGTACCCTCGATACCGATGTCCTTGAGTCTGGAAAGCAGGATGTATACATAGTGAATAGTGTTTTTAATCTGAACACTAACCGATGCTGAATAACCGACCAGTGTGTTTATGCCCCCAGGACCCCCGACCCTCAGTGGCCAGAAGCTGCACAGCAATTATCTATCCATCCATCCATTTGCTGGTGCTTATGGAGGTTGAGGTCACAGTGGAACAAAGTGAGAGTGGTCAGACATCCCTCTCATCAACTCCGTCCTCCAACTGTTCATGGGCAATGCCCAGGTGATTCATGGCCAGAATAAATTAAATTCCTCCGGTGTGTCCTGGGTCTCCCCTGTGTTTAAACATGCCCGGATAGCCCCCACAAAACGTAGGGCAGTGAGCAAAAGCAAGTAATTAGTAGTTGGGTAAGTTGATTTAATTCAAATATTTTCAAAATGCATCATTAAAGCACAAATCATATTTACCTGATAAGGGCCTCAAGGTAGATCCTGCATTTGTGGTCCTGGCTTGTGGAGGAGCCCTGTGTCAAAATCTAGTTTTATAACCTTTATCATTTCAGTACATATAAGCATATGTGGTACATATTCCTTAATAAATGTATATTTAGTCAGATGGTTCCAAGATATAGACTTATAGGCATAGTGCCCTTCACAGTGCCCTAACTATAGCTGTCATTAAGTGCGGTTCAATATTGATCTATGATATGTAGTAAAGTATAAAGTAGTTGAAAATGGAAATGCTGAAGTACAAGTACCTCAAACCTGAACTTATCTTTCACCGTAGGTGTCTTTTGATTATGTATCTGCTTATGAATGTTGATGTAGTCACAGTTATTGGCCTGTGCTCAGAAGTCCGTTGAGTTGCAATGGGTTTAACATGGTTAAATCATAAATTGCAAAGGTACACCTGTTATTCTTCATGAAGCCACTGGAGGGAGCCTTTGCCAAACGCTGATGAAAGCTGATAAAAGCTGTTAAGAGCGTGGGACAGATGAGGCTCTTTCATTATGAGAGTATGTGATGTCAGCAGCACAGCTGTGATGTAAAGACCAATTTTGGTCATTTCCCACTCAAGCTGCATTTGAACATGATTTTTCTGGTGAATGTAAAAGTGAGAACAAAAAGCATTGAGCCGTCTGGGTATCTAACCAGTGAACCAGGTCAGTTGGAGATGTCATTGTTCAACAACAGAAATCCTCACTGACCTGTATTCCTCGGAAAAACTATTCTGCTTAAGGGATTAAGCAGCAACACCGGAGAAATTACATTTCCTTTCAGAAATCTTGTGGGAATATTGCTCTTCTATCTGGTACACGCTCTGTTTATGCAACCATGTAGCAACCATGGCAAAGAGGCCGTATAATATTTTGTGAGTCATTTAACTCTATGGAAACCAGTATTTTCTGGAGACAAAGCTCAGAACAGCTGAAAACATGTTCACCTCTACTCAGATAGCAGAGTGTGGAACTCAACACAAGCTTATATGACCAGAACATCTTGTCATATATAGAGGAAATTCCGCAATGCTTGAGTTTCAATCTTCAGTCTTTTACATCTATTCTTATAGTCTCTAAGAAATGAGCTTCATGTTCATGTAAGTGGGAGTGCAATTAAGATACGCAGGTTACTGCAGAGCGAGGTGCTGTTGTTCTAGTGTAGGCTTTATTGGTATGATTGTTTCAAGAACAATGTTGCCAAGCATCAAAATGTGTCCAAATATTTAGAAAGTACACAATAACAGTAATATGAGCGTGAACATAATGTTAAAGGGATTGTCCTGATTTTTTTAAGTTTGGTTGCATGAGTTACTTATCCATAGTCAGTATATTTACCTACAGTCGATGGCAGTCAGAACGCTCCACTAGCACGGAAACATAGCAATGTACTGCTGTGGACGGGGGAAACCATCAAACTTATTGTTGGCAACTTAAAAAAGGCTCACCTAAAAAATGTTTTATATCAATTTAAAGCTGGTAGGTATCATATTTTTTGGATGACAATGGCGCGTTATGGCACAGAGGAAGGCAATATATCAGACTTTGATACACACACAATCCTTGTTAGTAGAATGTATTCATTGTTGGGTCAACCCATCAGCTGATCAACAGCAGTACAGTTAGAATTGACGTTTTATTTACCCAAAATATGGAACAAAACGTGTAAGCTTTAGTTTTATCAGACCTTTTTATTGTGTCTTCAGGAAATCTGTTTGGAGAATATTTAGAAGTATTTCCTCTTTGTTTTGCCATTTGACAAAAAGAGATTGCAAGAACCAATACAAGTTTAAGTGACTTGTTCAGGAAGATATTTCTGTGGTGAGACAGCTGTGATAGGAAATGGGAAGGGAGACACACAAGAGATATAAGCAGTTACATCAGCCACAAAGGAGTTAGATAATTGTGTTAAAAAAAGTTTTTAAATTCTCACCATTTACTGCATATATAGTACACATCTATAAATCTATGAGCAGCCTTTTCTGTACAAGAAATATCATTTTTGAACATTTGGTATTCACAAAAACAAAATATAAGTCTCATTTACGCATCCTTTAAATAGCACAATAATCTTACCAACAGTTCATCCTTGAATTTGAAGCCTTTAATGTTGCATTACTCATACATCTAATCACTAAACTCCTAGTGTTTTCACTGAGTGGGATTATGTCATTAGATTACAAAAATATAATATAACCATTTTAAACAGAATCTGCCCAAAATACATTTTTGAAAGCATGTACTACTACTGTCTCACTTTGGATTGCTTTGCTCTACCGTATTACTTTGGATCACAGTTGCAGTTATAACTGAAACAGTTACCAAAATATTTCTCAGCCCTCTCGAACAAGCAAACACTTTTTAATCCGACTGACTGTTCTGTCCTTTTTCTACTGTAGTTAATATTAATCTACTGTAGGCAACAACATGCTTCTGGTAAATCAGCTGTAGTGCATTTATTTGGGTGTAAGTAGTTGAAAGTTGATTAGGAAATAAACCCAAGCTGTAGATCATAATAAGTAGAAACAATCGGTGTGACCTATTCCTTCAAATGTTAGGGAAAGAGATATCCTGAGTATTAGTCCTTAGAATGGGTAAAGCTCCAAAAACACTAGATCCTACATTTCCCATAATGCAATCAATATCATCTTTTTGTTGGAAGTGGTCATTTTCCCTGCATGGTAAACTTCACCTCTGTGTAATATCCAAGCCCACGCCGAGAGGGTTAGGGTTATGACATAACATAGAAAGTGCTAAAACTATTTCCATCTCGAAAAGTCAATGTGTGTTTCAATTTCAAAAACAAGTGCCATTTTTGTGAAGTTTTTATCACTTCATTTTTCAGCCCACAATGCAACACATGCCAACATTCACATTCAGGAAAACATTCTCACACTGATGGTAGAGGCTGCCAGGCAAGGTGCCAACCTACTGATCAGGATTAGTGAGGGCATCAGTGTCTTGCTGAAGGACACTTCCACACTCAGGAGCAGGGGATCAAACCGGGAACCTTCTAATTACTAGATGGCTGTCCCACCTCTGCTGCCCATCCATCCATCTATCCATCGTCCACCGCTTATCCGGGATCAGGTCGCGGGGGCAGCAGCTCCAGTAAGGAACCCCAATCTTCCCTTCTCCGGGCCACATCCTCCAGCTCCGACTGGGGGATCCTGAGGCGTTCCCAGGCCAGTGAGGAGATATAATCTCTCCACCGAGTCCTGGGTCTTTCCCGGGGTCTCCTCCCAGCTGGATGTGCCTGGAAAACCTCCTTAGGGAGGCGCCCAGGTGGCATCCTTACTAGATGCCCGAACCACCTCAACTGGCTCCTTTCAATGTAAAGGAGCAGCGGCTCTACTCCGAGTCTCTCACGGATGGCTGAGCTTCTCACCGTATCTCTAAGGGAGACGCCAGCCACCCGTCTGAGAAAACCCATTTCGGCCGCTAGTACCCGTTATCTCGTTCTTTCGGTCATAACCCAGCCTTCATGACCATAGGTGAGGGTAGGAACGAAGATCGACCGGTATATTGAGAGCTTTGCCTTCTGGCTCAGCTCTCTTTTCGTCACAATGGTGCGGTAAAGTGATTGTAATACCGCCCCCGCTGCTCCGATTCTCCGGCCGATCTCTTGCTCCATCGTCCCCTCACTCGCGAACAAGACCCCGAGGTACTTGAACTCCTTCACTTGGGGTAATGGCTCATTCCCTACCCGGAGTAGGCAATCCACCGGTTTCCTGCTGAGAGCCATGGTCTCAGATTTTGAGGTGCTGATCCTCATCCCAACCGCTTCACACTCGGCTGCGAATCGATCCAGTGACTGTTGAAGGTCACAGACCGATGATGCCATAAGGACCACATCATCTGCAAAGAGCAGCGATGAGATCCTCAGGTCACTGAATTGCAACCCCTCTCCTCCACGACTACGCCTCGATATCCTATCCGTGAAAATCACGAACAGGATTGGTGATAAAGCGCAGCCCTGGCGGAGGCCAACATTCACTGGAAACGAGTCCGACTTACTGCCGAGTATCCGGACACAACTCTCGCTTTGGGCGTACATGGATTGGATGGCCCTCAAAAGTGATTCAATGTCATGTGTCGTCGAATTTGTTGAGTTGTTGTCTTGTCACTTCCCGTTGTATTTTGTACCTACCTCTTGTTTCTCAACCCAGATCCCTTTACTTCCTGTCCTGGTGTGATGTCCCTCCATAGTCAGCGTCTGCCTCGCCCTTGATTGTTTTCACTTGTTCCCACTCACCTCTTGTATAAATTGTCCTGTCTCCCCTTGTCGTGTGTCAGTTCGTCTTGTCATATCCTTGTCATAGCATGTCCAAGTACCAGTGTGTTTTTTCAGAGTACTTTGTTAATCCTCCTAGTGAGCGTTTTCAGTTGTTGTTTTGATTTATGGAAGTAAACTTTTGTTTATTCTACACTACCTTTGTGTCTGGAGTCATGCAATTGAGTCTTCCTTCCCTGTGTCCGAGTCGTAACAGAACGAACTGACCAGAATGGACACAGCCGACTCCAAAGGACTTTGGGATGCCCTATCACTCCAGGGCAAAAGATCCATCAGAAGGAGAATCAGCTGGTAGCCGTCAGTCAAGGACTCCAGGAAGTAGTAGACAGTCAAACGAAGTTCCAAGCCGCTGTTTCCTCGGAAATACACCTCCTGACGAAACAGATGCAACAGTTCCTTACTCACCTGCCGACTGCTGACGTCACCTGCTGTAGATTCCTCTCCTCCTGTACCAGTTCCTGCTGTCTTCTCGCTACTGCGTCTGGCTCTCCTGGTAGGACTTTTATCGTCCAGTGCGACACAATCCGGCAGCATTTTCTTCGGACCAAGCGAAAGTAGCCTTTATGGTGTCCCATTTGACTGGGAGAGCTGCAGCCTGGGCTACTGCTGAATGGGCCAGAGACTCGGTAGTTTGCCACTCACTGTCCGAGTTCACGGACACCTTAAGACGCATTTTTGACCAAGCGTCACCGGCTGGGGAAGCCTCCCAAAGACTGATGAGTATTCAACAGCGCAATTGACAGGTGGTCGATTATGCCATTGAGTTCCGCACAGTGGTAGCTGACAGTGGGTGGAATACTCCGGCGCTCATCGACGTCTTCAGAAAGGGACTCTCCGATCCAATAAAGGACCAGCTGGCTCCCCAGGAGGTACCACAGGACCTAGAGTCCCTCATAGCGATGTCTGTCTGTGATCACCTGCCGGAGCGGGGTTTTTCTTTGTGGATAAGAAAGATGGGTCGCTGAGACCATGCATGGACTATAGCCCACTAAATGACATCACGGTAAAAAACCGTTACCCTTTGCCACTCATTTCCTCTGCCTTTGAACTACTTCAGTCAGCTAAAGTGTTCACCAAGTTGGACTTAAGAAACGCCTATCATTTGGTTAGGATAAGAAAGGGGGATGAGTGGAAAACGGGATTCAATACATCTAGTGGCCACTATGAGTATCGAGTAATGCCTTTTGGACTATGCAATGCTCCAGCAGTGTTCCAGGCCTTTATAAATGAGGTTCTGAGGGAATTCCTGAATGTGTTCGTATTTGTGTACCTTGATGACATTTTGATTTTTTCCCCAGACTCAAGCACTCATACTAACCATGTTCGTCAGGTGTTACAGAGACTACTAGAACATCAGTTATACGTCAAGGCGGAAAAGTGTGAGTTCCACGCAGAATCTGTGTCCTTCCTAGGGTACATTGTCACGGCGAACCAGATTCAGATGGACCCTGCCAAGGTCATTGCGGTAGCCAATTGGCCGACACCGCACTCGAGAAAGAAGGTTCAGCAGTTCCTAGGGTTTGCTCATTTTTACAGGCGATTCATTCGGAATTTCAGTTCGGTTGCAGCCCCGTTGGATGTGTTTACCTCCTCAAAGGTCCTCTTCAGATGGACCCCCAAGGCCGACACTGCCTTCCAGAGCCTCAAGGAGAGGTGCACCACAGCTCTCATTCTCACCATCCCGGATCCTCTACGCCAGTTTGTGGTCGAGGTTGACGCCTCCAATGAGGGCATTGGGGGGGTCCTGTCGCAAAGGTCTGCGAAGGACAACAAGATGCATCTGTGTGCCAACCTGTCACGTAAGCTAACACCAGTGGAAAATAATTATGATGTGGGGAATAAGGAACTGTTAGCGGTGAAAGCTGCACTTGAGCAATGGAGGCATTGGTTAGAGGGGGCAGAGCAGCCATTTTTAGTCTGGACGGACCATAAAAACCTGGAGTACATCAGGAAGGCTAAACGCCTTAACTCTCGCCAGGCCAGGTGGACATTGTTTTTTAGCAGGTTCCATTTCACGCTCTCTTTTCGCCCTGGTTCCCAGAACCGCAAGCCAGATGCTCTGTCTCGTCTTTATGACCCAGAACCTCTTGCCAAAGAACCCGAGACAATCCTTCCACTGAACCGTGTGTTCGGCGCAGTTTCTTGGCAAATAGAATCAGACGTGTAGCAGGCTATTGTTGTGAGCCCGGCACCTAGTGAGTGCCCAAGCAACAGGTTATTTGTTCCCTTGTCTCTCCGCTCCAGGGTAATCCACTGGGCTCACACGTCTATGCTCAGGTGCCATCCAGGGGTTAGGCGGACTATGTTTGTGATCAGACAACGCTTCTGGTGGCCTGCCATGGAGAAAGAGGTGGCATAGTATGTGGCAGCCTGTCCGGTGTGTGCCCGGAGCAAGACCTCATCCCGGGCCCAGGTGGGCCTGCTACAGCCACTGCCTGTGCCCCAACGCCCCTGGTCCCACATTTCTATGGACTTTGTGACAGGACTCCCTCCTTCTAAGGGAAATACCACCATTCTGACGGTGGTTGACCACTTCTCCAAGATGGCTCACTTCATTCCTCTCACCAAACTCCACTCTGCCAAGGGGACGGCAGAGGTCATGATGAACCAAGTATTCAGGATCCATGGTTTTCCCTGTGATATTGTGTCCGACAGGGGTCCACAGTTTGTCTCCTCATTTTGGAAAGAGTTTTGTCAACTCTTGGGAGCCACCGTCAGCATGTCTTCCGGCTACCATCCTCAGTCGAACGGGCAGTCGGAGCGGCTCAACAAAGAGCTGGAGACCACCCTTCGCTGTCTAGTCTCACAGAACCAGGCCACCTGGAGCGACCATGTCACCTGGGTGGAGTACGCACACAACAGCTGCCACGGGCTTCTCTCCCTTTCAGTGTACTAATGGCTACCAGCCTCCACTGTTTCCGGTTGCGGTGCCTTCGGCCCATGCCATGGTCAGACGCTGTCGCCGGATATGGGCTGGTGCTCGCCAGGCTTTGCTTAGGAGTTCAGTCAGGATGAAGGCCGCAGCTGACAAACATCGCAGGGCTGCTCCCGTCTACATACCAGGCCAGAAGGTCTGGCTCTCCACTAAGGACCTACCTCTCCACGTCGCCTCCAAAAAATTGGCTCCACGGTTCGTGGGTCCATTTCCCATATCGAACATTATTAACCCGGTGTCTGTGTGTCTACGTCACCCCAGGTCTATGAAGGTTCACCCGACGTTCCACGTTAGCAGAATCAAACCCGCACTCGAGAGCACACTCACCCCCGCCTTCAAGCCCCCTCCATCTCCCCAGATTGTCGACGGGGGCTCGGTTAACAAGGTCCGGAAGCTCCTGGCGGTCCGTAACCGGGGATGGGGCAAGCAATTCCTGGTGGACTGGGTAGGCTATGGCACGGAAGCACGCTCCTGGTCGCCCTCGAGCTGGATAGTGGACAAAACTCTCTTTAAGGACTTCTATGCGCTTCATCCGAACATTCCTGGGCCGTCAGGTGTCGGCCCTAGAGGGGGGGGGGGTACTGTCATGTCTCGTCGAATTTGTTGAGTTGTTCATGTTGTCTTGTCACTTCCTGTTTTATTTTGTACCTACCTCTTGTTTCTCAACCCAGATCCCTTTACTTCCTGTCCTGGTGTGATGTCCCTCCATCGCCAGCGTCTGCCTCGCCCCTGATTGTTTTCACCTGTTCCCACTCACCTCTTGTATAAATTGTCCTGTCTCCCCTTGTCATGTGTCAGTTCGTCTTGTCATATCCTTGTCATAGCATGTCCAAGTACCAGTGTTCCAAGTACCAGTGAGTACTTTGTTAATCCTCCTAGTGAGCGTTTTCAGTTTATGGAAGTAAACTTTTGTTTATTCTACACTACCTTTGTGTCTGGAGTCGTGCAATTGAGTCTTCCTTCCCTGTGTCCGAGTCGTAACACTCAAAAGTGACTCCCAGCCATACTCCCGCAGCACCTCCCACAGTATCACCCAAGGGACCCGGTCATACGCCTTCTCCTGATCCACAAAACACATGTAGACCGGATGGGTGTACTCCCAGGCCCCCTCCAGGATCCTTGCGAGAGTGAAGAGTTGGTCCATTGTTCCACGACCAGGACGGAATCTGCATCACTCACCACCAGATGGTGATCAGTCGACAGCTCCGCCCCTCTCTTCACCCGTGTGTCCAAAACATGCGGCCTCAGATCAGATGATACGATTACAAAATCGATCATTGACCTTTGGCCTAGGGTGCTCTGGTACCACGTGCACTTATGAGCATCCTTATGTTCAAACATGATGTTTGTTATGGCCATTCCATGACTAGCACAGAAGTCCAACAACAAACGACCGTTCGGGTTTAGATCAGGGAGGCCCTTCCTCCTAATCACGCCTCTCCAGGTGTCTCCATCGTTTCCCACGTGTGCGTTGAAGTCTCCCAGCAAGACTACGGAGTCCCCTACTGGAGCCCCCTGCAGGGCTCCATTCAGGGTCTCCAAGAAGGCCGAATACTCCGAACTGCGGTTTGGGGCATAGGCACAAACAACAGTCAGAGTTTTCCCCCCATAACCCGAAGACATAGGGAGGCGACCCTCTCTTCCACCGGGGTAAACTCCAACGTAGCAGCGCTCAGCCGGGGACTTGTGATTATCCCCACACCTACCCGACGCCTCACACCTTGGGCAACTCCGGAGAAGAATAGAGTCCAACCCCTATCCAGGAGTACGGTTCTCTATGCGTAGAGGTAAGCCCCACCAGATCCAACTGGTAGCGCTCCGCCTCCCGCACTAGTTCCGGCTCCTTCCCCCACAGAGAGGTGACGTTCCACGTCCCCAGAGCCAGCCTCTGCTATCCGGATCTGGTCCGTCGAGGTCCCCGGTGGGGAGTGGTGGGCCCACAGGATGGATAGATGGGAGGCACCACATAGCTCTTCGGGCTGTGCCCGACCGGGCTCCGTGGCAAACCCGGCCACCAGGCGCTCTCTGTCGGCCCTCCCACTGGGCCTGGCTCCAGACGGGGGCCCCGGGCTTCCTCCGGGCAGGGTCTCTCCTTTCCTTTCCCTTTTTTTCATGAAGTCGTTTTTGAACCAACCCCCTCGCCTGAGACCAATTTGCCTAGAGAGACCCTACCCGGAGCACTAGGCTCCAGACAACACAGCTCTCAGGTTCATAGGGACACACAAACCTCTCCACCACGATAAGGTGATGGTTCCCTCTGCTGCCCTAAAAGCCTAAATTTCCCTCGGGATTAATAAAGTATCTATCTATCTATCTATCTAAGCCTAAAGCTGCCCAAACAGTTGCAAATTAACACTGGCAAGAAAATAAAGATAGGATTTACTGCAGGGCTGTTATATTACAGTAAGTTGCATTAGTTGTAGGCAGGGAGACCTAATAAACTATAGACTATCATGGACACCCAGCAGCTATATTTATTTAAAAAAAAAGTTTTACTAGAGCTGTTAAGACATATTACGGTTTTATAAGTTGATCATGTCATCTACACAAATATGAATGAAGACCTGACTTTCTGCCTACGTTCCTCATAGTGTGCACACCTAATGATTCTGATGATACTCCCATCTGATCAATGTTTCCTGTACAGTGCATTAGCACCTCACTGATTCATTACTGAGGCTCAGTCCTCATCTGCATCCCAAAGAGTGCAGGATATACTATTGATCTCCACCGTGTAGGTGTTTGGATGTGGTTTCATATAAAACATTGCACATCCTGCACTTCATGCTATTTGGGGTAGACATGAAAAACAATATGAGTGATATAGTATTATATAGAAATATCAAATCATCTTCTACTGTAAACTATTTATATTATAAAAAGTTATATAGTCATTTCAATATACACTATATACAAAACTCATACCATTAACACTTCTGTTTTAGTTATTAAAGTATATATGGCAATCTTATCAATGTTACGAAATGGAAATATTGAAAATGATTGTGATGGGTTGAACAAATATATGTTCTGAAAGAAAAGCACCATTTTGGTCACTGTGAAGGAGTTGGTAATGTATATATCTGTATAAACCGTATGAGGTTTGATTTCCAAAACGGATTAGTGGATTAGTTAGTATTCGATTAAAGAGTTAAAGGATTCAATTAATGAGATGCTCTTAATAAACTCTTCTTTTAAGGCTGAATAAGGAACAAGATATGCAAGAATGTTTGTTTAAACTTGTCAGGAAAGTTTAACTGGTGTTCAGTAAATTGTCATAATTTCACTTCCATGTAAACTCATCAGAGAAAGAGGGGACAGAAAATACTTGTTTTAATGTAACCTGAAATGTACAAATCAAACAGCCAGTTATATGTAAGCAGCATTTGACCGAAGCTCAATGAAAAAGTGAGCAGTAACAAAGGGAAATCTCAAACCTACATACTTTTATATTTTACCCTCTAGCTTAGCTCGTAAGCAAACTGCTGAACCATGGTCACTTAGTTGATATTTTTATTTACACTTTTGAAGTTTTGGTTTTCTCTGCCAGTTGAGGTCAAATGTGTTTAAAGAAGAATTCTGGTTTAATACAACTTGGGCTTTATCCAACAATTATGAGAACATTCACACTAAATTACATGTTAGAATGTGGTGACGTCTAAAGAGGTGTGACAGGTTGTTAACAAACCAACAGTTTAGCTAGATTAGCTACCACTTTATTTGTAGGTAATCAACCACTATCAGCCCTAATTCAGTCCTCCTGGTGAAATATACAATAACATTTAGGGTTTGAAAATTAATCAAATAGAAGCAAACATCATTTGATGTGCATATGACTATTGGCAAATATTAATGTAATATTCTAAATTCTAAATATTTCTACATTTAAAAATTGTGCAAATCTCTGTAGGGTTAAATAAACATATCTTTCCACCAATCTTTTCCCTGAAATTAAAATTAGGGTCATGATTATTGGACAACATCATGTGGAATTGATACAGTTCACTCAAAGCAGTAAAACAGTGTCTTCTTCAGCTAAGCGGCATAAAGTGCAAAATCCTTAAACTAGAATCCTGGCTCAACAACCAGAAAGTCAATGTGGTCCTTCTCTTTGGTCTTGAAGGCCTCGGCTATGATCTGGGCAGCATCCTTGTGCTCCCGACCTCTCAGGGAAATGCCATTGACCTCCAGGATGACCTGACCCACCTTCAGCTGACCGCAGTTATGAGCTGAGCCTCCTTTCTGTCGACAGGGACATAAAGGGAAGGGAGGAGGGAAGGCAAACAACAATTTGACATATTCAGGAAGATAGCTTCAATGAATGACAGTTGAGTGATTAGTTAGTATAAAGCCTGTGTGTTTGCTCTTACAGTACAATCAAGGCAACAACTTTCCTACAGTTACCCTACAAACTAGGGTTTAAGGGTTTTCCTGGGATTTAAACATTATTACTTCCTGGAAAAATATAATTCTCTCCTTTTGTCCTGGTATGAATCTGGTATTTTCTAGAGCCAATATTCGTAAATATAATAAAATGTCTGTTGGGACACAAAATGAGATTTAGTAGAGTATTTTTCCACCAGAAGTATATCCTGGCATTGTGAATTAAAAACACATTTAAACCATTGTATGAAGAGAGAACATATACATAATTATTTAACAAAATCAATGAATAAAAATACGAAACAATTATACAGATTGTATTTATTTCTAACAAGCAATGAGGTTGTGCCGGTGAATGTTGGACTTATGACCTCATACGTCCAAAAATCTATTTTCTCTTGTAAATACTGTGGCAGGAGGTTTAACAAGGTATTCCAGACGTTCCTCTGCCCAACAACAGTCCCAGATCCTCCTCGGGGCCGTTGAGGGGTTTCCAGGCCAGGTCCATCCATCCATCGTCCACCGCTTATCCGGGATCGGGTCGCGGGGGCAGCAGCTCCAGTAAGGAACCCCAATCTTCCCTTCTCCGGGCCACATCCTCCAGCTCCGACTGGGGGATCCTGAGGCGTTCCCAGGCCAGTGAGGAGATATAATCTCTCCACCGAGTCCTGGGTCTTCCCCGGGGTCTCCTCACCGCTGGACGTGCCTGGAACACCTCCCTAGGGAGGCGCCCAGGTGGCATCCTTACTAGATGCCCGAACCACCTCAACTGGCTCCTTTCAACGTAAAGGAGCTGCGGCTCTACTCCGAGTCTCTCACGGATGGCTGAGCTTCTCACCCTATCTCTAAAGGAGATACCAGTCACCCGTCTGAGAAAACCCATTTTGGCCGCTTGTACCCATGATCTCGTTCTTTCGGTCATGACCCAGCCTTCGTGACCATAGGTGAGGGTAGGAACGAAGTTCGACAGATAGATTGAGAGCTTTGCCTTCTGGCTCAGCTCTCTTTTCGTCACAACGGTGCTGTAAAGCAGTACCGCCCCTGCTGCTTTGATTCTCCGGCCAATCTCTCGCTCCATCATCCCCTCACTCGCGAATAAGACTGCTAGGTACTTGAACTCCTTCACTTGGGGCAAGGGCTCATTCTCTACCCGGAGTAGGCAATCCACTGGTTTCCTGCTGAGAGCCATGGCCTCAGATTTTGAGGTGCTGATCCTCATCCCAACCGCGTCACACTCGGCTGCGAACCGATCCAGTGACTGTTGTAGGTCAGAGACCGATGATGCCATCACGACCACATCATCTGCAAAGAGCAGCGATGAGATCCTCAGGCCACCGAATAGCAACCCCTCTCCTCCACGACTACACCTCCATGAATATCACAAACAGGATTGGTGATAAAGCGCAGCCCTGGCAGAGGCCAACATCCACTGGGAACAAGTCCGACTTACTGCCGAGTATCCGGACACAACTCTCTCTTTGGGCATACAGGGATTGGATGGCCCTCAGACCCCATACTCCCGCAGCACTTCCCACAGTATCACCCGGGGGAACCCGGTCATACGACCGGTTGGGCGTACTCCCAGGCCCCCTTCCAGGATCCTTGCGAGAGTGAAGAGTTGGTCCATTGTTACATGACCAGGACGTAATACACATTATTCCTCTTCAATCAGAAGTTCGACTACTGGCCGAACCCTCTTTTCCAGTACCTTGGAGTAAACTTTACCTGGGAGGCTGAGAAGTTTGATACCCCTGTAGTTGGCACACACTCTCTGGTCCCCCTTTTTCAAATAGGGGAACCACCACCCCGGTCTGCCACCCTCTAGGCACTGTCCCAGACTTCCATGTAATGTTGACGAGGCGTGTCAACCAAGACAGCCCCTCAACAACCAAAGCCTTCAGCATTTCTGGATGGATCTCATCAACCCCTGCGGCTTTGCCACTGTGGAGTTGTTTGACTACCTCAGTGACTTCCGTCAGGGACATTGACGATGATCCCCCATCAGCTTCCAGCTCTGCCTCTACCATAGAGGGTGTGTTAGTCGGATTCAGGAGATCCTCAAAGTGCTCCTTCCACCGCCCGATAACCTTCTCAGTCAAAGTCAACAGGGTCCCACCCTTGCTGTACACCGCTTCTCCCTCCTGAGGTGCCGGATGGTTTTCCAGAAACACCTTGGTGCCGACCGAAAGTCCTTCTCCATAGCTTCTCTGAAATTCTCCCACACCCGCTGCTTTGCCTCTGACACGGCAGAGGCTGCCGCCCTTCTGGTCCTACCCTGCAACTGTTTCCGGAGTCCTCCCGGATAACATAACCCGGAAGGACTCCTTCTTCAGTCAGACGGCTTCCCTGACCACCGGGGTCCACCACGTTGTTCGAGGGTTACCGCTCCTTGAAGCACTTAAGACCTTGAGACCACAGCTCATCACCGCAGCTTCAGCAATAGAGGTTTTGAACATTGCCCACTCAGGTTCAATGCCCCCAACCTCCACAGGGATGTATGAAAAGCTTCGCCGAAGGTGTGAGTTGAAGATCTCCAGAACAGGGGCTTCCTCCAGACGTTCCGAGTTCACCCGCACTACCCGTTTGGGCTTACCAGGTCCGTCTAGAGTCTTCCCCCACCCCTTGATCTAACTCACCACCAGATGGTGATCAGTCGACAGCTCCGCCCCTCTCTTCACCCGAGTGTCCAAAACATGCGGCCTCAGATCAGATGATACGATTACAAAATCGATCATTGACCTTTGGCCTAGGGTGCTCTGGTACCACGCACACTTATGAACATCCTTATGTTCGAACATGGTGTTTGTTATGGCCATTCCATGACTAGCACAGAAGTCCAACAACAAACGGCCGTTCGGATTTAGATCAGGGAGGCCGTTCCTCCCAATCAAGCCTCTCCAAGTGTCTCCATTGTTTCCCACGTGTGCGTTGAAGTTTCCCTACTGGAGCCCCCTGCAGGGCTCCATTCAGGATCTCCAAGAAGGCCGAATACTCCAAACTGCGGTTTGGGGCATAGGCACAAACAACAGTCAGAGTTTTCCCCCCCATAACCCGAAGGCGTAGGGAGGCGACCCTCTCGTCCACCGGGGTGAACTCCATCATAGCAGCGCTCAGCCGGGGACTTGTGATTATCCCCACACCCACCCGACGCCTCACACCTTGGGCAACTCCGGAGAAGAATAGAGTCCAACCCCTATCCAGGAGTACGGTTCTCTGTGCGTAGAGGTAAGCCCCACCAGATCCAACTGGTAGCGATCCACCACCCGCACTAGTTCCGGCTCCTTCCCCCACAGAGAGGTGACGTTCCACGTCCCCAGAGCCAGCCTCTGCTATCCGGATCTGGTCCGTCGAGGTCCCTGACCATCACTGCCACCCGTGTGACAGCGCACCCGACCCGACCCCAGCGTTTTTTCCCATGAGTGGTGGGCCACAGCAGATTGCCACTGATAAAGTCAGGATCATGAATCGTGGCTGCGCCTGCAGCCCTGGTCCTGCCGGACACCGGGAAGCCTTTTTGACATTATCCTGGATTCATCCATACTTTCTCTCTTTTTTGATCACAACATCGTTTCTGTCAAATGGATGTTGTATTTGTACTATGTTGTTTATCCTGTACACACGTCATCTATTGCACGTCTGTCCGTCCTCCTCAGTCTCTCCCTGAGGTTTCTAACATTTTCCCCCTTTAATTGTGAGGTTTCTTTTAGGAAGTTTTTCCTTGTGCGGTGTGAGGGTCTAAGGACTGTAAAGTCCGTAAAGCCCACTATGACAAATGTGTCATTTGTGATATTGGACTATATAAATACATTTGATTTGATTTCTTACTAAACTGATTCTGTTTAAAGAAGGATTTTCAGCCGACCGTCCTAATTTGGCACACTTCCCCTCATGTGAAGAGATGCACAAAGATGCCCCTGAATGCGAAAAAACATTATCCAAGTACAGAGCTGACAAAGAAACACTGCAGCAGCAGTTTATGAACCGCTCTTAAGATTTCCACGCAACGCATCGAGTTATTCACTGACCTTCTCTCTGCTGCCTCTGAGTGGAGCTTGAAATGTGTGAACTGCAGTCAGAACCCTTCTTTCTAGCAAAGCGCCAGGAGAGGGGAATTTCCTTTTGGAGATTGCTACCCGAGTCCCGCTTTCCACTCCTCAGGGATTTTGCGCTCTCAATGATTAGCATGTTTGGCAGCACATACATCTGCGAGAACAACTCCTCTACAATGAAGCACGTTAAGTCAAGAGAGAGAAACAGACTGACAGATGAGACACTGTTCCATCTCATGCAGATCGGATGTACAAATGTTGATATTGACATTCAGTGTATTGTACACCAGCAGGACAGGCCACAAGTATCTCATTGAGATGTATAGCTTACTGATCCAGCTGTGTGAAACCAGCATGAATGCATGCTGGTTTTATAGTTTATGTTTAAGGTATGTTTAATGTATGTGTAATGTGTTTATGTAATTTGAGGGAAGAGTAGAAATACAATAAAACAATGAATTCTTAGTTAAACTCAGTGTTGGTGTTTGTTTACATTGAGTTATGATCTTTTTAACCATTTGCATATGAAATAATATATCACTCAGGAATGCAGATCATCTGTTTATGTGTAAAGCTAATTAATAATCTAATTCAATGAGTTGAAGAATTAGGACTACTAAATGCATTTGAATATGAAAAATAGAAAAGTTCATAGTCCTGAGAGAGAGAGAGCTATTGAAAAAATATGAAAACTAGAAATTGGTACAATGTACATTAAATTAGATTAAATTAGTAGCTATAGTTGGCTATTTGAATGATGGGGTTATAGTATCCTACTGAGGAAAGCGGCCCTCTGTTAGAGAAGACAGACTTTGACTATCCTCAAAGTTGCCCATTCCTGATCTATCATATATAATAACTAAGAGTGTAATAAATATACGGCCCACTGAACTGATTGTTCTTGGAGGTTCTGATGGTATTTTGTTATATTATATATGTACTAATAATAGTACATCTTACTGTTTACATTACATTTTATTTAAATCCCAGAGAATTAATCTGACCCTTAGCTCGACAGAGATTCTCAGTGTCTTTTCGCTCGTTATTTTGGTTTCACTGCCACGCACATTTTGCACTTCAACCTTGTTTTCAGTGAAAAAGCAATTATATACTCTTTACACACTACCTGCTGGCAGACAGACATAGCTGGTGAAGACAGTCAGCTAAAGAGCCAGTAATCTTATTCAAGAGTTGGAGGAGACCAAACCAGAGGTAAACGAGAGAGAATGTGGCACTTATATTCATCAGGTGGATACAACAACGACTAATTAATGTTAATGTTGCTCTATGGCTATGCCTTTAAAATACTGAGATTGTCAGTAAAATTCACAAATCACAGTCCTTGGAACTTTAAATTGCCTGTTTTTTCCCTTGACATTTAGAAAATAAATTCAGCTATTGAAGAAAGTAAAGGATGATGTCTTTGTGTGTTTTTGTATCTCTGTGTGTACAGTGTTACATTTGCTCTTCTTATACAAACAGAGCCACAGGTTAATCCATCCATCCATGCATTAATCCTTCCTCCACTAACTAACTGATTCAATATAATCCTTAGTACTACATATGTTTATTTGCTGTGACATTCAATTACAAAGGAGTAGCTAAAAACATCCCTGAAGGGCATACAGTCTGTAACAATAATGAATTTTAATTCTGCAGTTGGGTAATGAATCAGACAAACTATCATTTGCATCTACAACCATCTAAATTCATTTGATTTCCAAATTTAAAAAAAGCAACACTAACACTTTTCACCAACTATGTTTACTACTAGCCACTACCTCACCAAACTTCTAGCACCATATATTGATTGTATTACTCTTTGTTGCGCCACTTTCTTGGCTATATGCAATTACTTTTAAATCGTAGTGATTTGATTGACTGTATGCAAAACAAAATCTGTCCCCATGGATTTTACCCATCAAATTATGTTTCCAGGAGTTAGGTGTGTAGTACAACTGCACTTGTGAAACAATGTTGTATTAAACCTTTTGTGTCAATTCGGCCTCTCCAAGTCCCTCCAGCCACATTCCCACATCCCAAAATCCATTCATTGCTTTTCTCTACCTGTCCACCAGATGCCCCTCAGACTCCACTTTCCCTCGTCAGCCTTGCAGTATACTGTATAATGTTACCTGGAACCTATACCTGCCTGACCCTTCTGCTTTCTCCATGGACTAATGATTCTTTGCCTACCTACTAATAATCAGTTTCATAATCAGATGCTTATGAAACTGATTATTTTTAAAGGCAGATTTCAAGTTATGTACAGGTACAGTAGTTTTTAAAGACAAGACTGAACAAAAAAATTGTTTCAAACCATAAATCAGCCGAACCCTATAATTCATGGCTGTCTTACCTGAATGGTGACTATTCGCGGCAAAGGTTGCCGTGTGTTGGCTCCCCCCTCGATAGCGATGCCAAGGGTGTTGGAATTTTTCACCACTCGTACCAAGGTAGCAGTGGGCAATGGGACAGGTGAGCCAGTCTGTTGGGACACAAAGTGAAGAGAGGTCAGAAGCGAAAGCAATTGAGAGCACGGTTCAACACTATATTGTCACCATTGCACATTTTGTAGATGTACAGGACTGTCTCAGAAAATTAGAATATTGTGATAAAGTTCTTTATTTTCTGTAATGCAATTAAAAAAACAAAAATGTCATGCATTCTGGATTCATTACAAATCAACTGAAATATTGCAAGCCTTTTATTATTTTAATATTGCTGATTATGGCTTACGGCTTAAGAAAACTCAAAAATCCTATCTCAAAAAATTAGAATAGTTCCTCAGACCAAGTAAAAACAAAAGATTTATAACAGCAAAACAAAATCAAACATTTGAAAATGTCCATTAATGCACTCAGTACTTGGTTGGGAATCCTTTTGCACGGATTACTGCATCAATGCGGCGTGGCATGGAGGCAATCAGCCTGTGGCATTGCTGAGGTGTTATGGATGCCCAGGATGCTTCAATGGCGGCCTTTAGCTCATTAGCATTGTTGGGTCTGGTGTCTTTCAGCTTCTTCTTCACAATACCCCACATATTCTCTATGGGGTTCAGGTCAGGGGAATTGGCAGGCCAATCGAGGACAGTAATGCCATGGTCAGTACACCAGTTACTGGTGGTTTTGGCACTGTGGGCAGGTGCCAGATCATGCTGGAAAATGAATTCCTCATCTCCATAGAGCTTTTCAGCAGACGGAAGCATGTAGTGCTCTAAAATCTCTTGGTACACAGCTGCATTTACTCTGGGCTTGATGAAACACAGTGGACCAACACCAGCAGCTGACATGGCTCCCCAAACCATCGCTGACTGTGGGAACTTCACACTGGATTTCAAGCAACTTGGATTTTGCTCCTCTCCAGCCTTTCTCCAGACTCTGGCACCTTGACTTCCAAATGAAATACAAAACTTGCTTTCGTCTGAAAAGAGGACTTTGGACCACTCTGCAACTGTCCAGTGCTTCTTTTCCATAGCCCAAGTCAGACGCTTCTTCCGTTGTCTTGAGTTCAGAAGTGGCTTGACCATGGGAATACGGCTATCGTAACCCATTTCCCGGACACGTCTGTGAACAGTGGCTTTTGATACCTGGACTCCAGCTTCAGTCCACTGTCTTTGAAGCTCCCCCAAATTCTGGAAGCGACTCTTCTTCACAATGCTGTTAAGGCTGCGGTCATCTCTCTTGGTTGTGCAGCGTTTCCTGCCACATTTCCCCCTTCCAACAGACTTTTTGTGGATGTGCTTTGAAACTGCACTCTGTGAACAGCTTGCTCTTTGAGACATTTCTTTTTGTGTCTTACCCTCCTGATGGAGGGTGTCAATGATGGTCCTCTGGACAGCAGTCAGATCAGCAGTCTTCCCCATACTTGTGATTTAGTTTACTGAACCAAGCTGAGTGTTTTTCAAGGCTCAGGAAACCCTTGCAGGTGTTTCGAGTTAATTAGACGATTCAAGTGATTCGTTGAACACCCTACTAGTATACTTTTTCATGATATTCTAATATTTAGAGATAGGATATTTGAGTTTTCTTAAGCTGTATGCCATAATCAGCAATATTAAAATAATAAAAGGCTTGCAATATTTCAGTTGATTTGTAATGAATCCAGAATGTATGACATTTTTGTTTTTTTAATTGCATTACAGAAAATAAAGAACTTTTTTACAATATTCTAATTTTCTGAGACAGTCCTGTAGATCGGAACTGCAAATTGCTCACTTTTTGGTGAGGAAAAAAGTCGTATTAGTGAGTTACCCTCGATCATTTTTGTAACTTTACGGAACCAACAATCCAACAAGCAAGACCAGTTCACGCAATGAATAGTCAGGTGTGTGGAGGTGTTAAAGGGTTTTAACTGCATTCGTCAAACATCTACTTCTCTCACCTGACATGTGTGCAGCTGAATGCAACACTGTGAAAGCATTTGAGTACAAACTGTCTGAAAGAGTGAGCTGTTATCCCCATTTGTACAGTTTATTGCGCCTCACCCCACTCTTTGAGTGTGGTCATGGTTGAATATAACTTTGTTCACACTAGTTTGTACCTACCCTGAAGTTAATTTAGCCAACAGTGAAAAACAATTGTTATGCAGGATTCTGCTTAGCCACCCCTTTTGAATACTCTGCTACTAATGCAAACTGATGTAAGCCTTTTGTCTTCAGCTGCTGTTACTTGAAATGTTGCTGTTTAATTAAGCTACAGTAACATTACTTTGTCGAAATGAACTGAATGTGGAACACTCTGACTGAAAAGGGACAAAGACGTAGCAAGAAGCTAGCAAAAAGAAGCTAGTATGCTATATACTATAATATATAATATACTATAATTAGTATTATAATTAGCCTATAATTATTTTTCAAATAATGTAGTAGTTATATAATGTGGATTAACAGAGCTGTCTTTTTCATGACAAGCATGACAGATTAAATGAGTGCACTCCCACATTTGTAGATGTCTGTTTTGTCCTGTTATGCCAATGAACTATGACCAAGAAATCAATGCTGAGGCTTCTTACTTACTTTCATATTTTAAGTCAGTGCCAAAATATTACTATTACTGTGCAATTGTTTGTGTCGAGTGTTGGGGCCTTGGTGTTTAAACATATTTAAGCACATCTTAACATCTATACATCTTTGTTATAATGTGTTTTCATTTCTGATATTGTCACCCAATTGGAAGATGATTAATTCAATTTATTTAATACATTTCCAAATACTCAAATACTTGTCTTACTTTGACGTGATTGATTTTTCACAACACATTCTTCTCCTTTTATGCACATTTTTTTTTTTGTTGCTTTCTTCATCTTTTCGTTTGAGTTGATGAGTGGATTCAATGAAAGCAACAGAAGTAGTGTTCCAGAACAAGAACAAACTAAAAGCAGCATGGTGAACCTAATGACTTGTTGAAGTGATATTTTTGACAGTGTGAAGCCCTCACATGTCTGGTGCCTGGAGAAGGTGCATAGGCCCCTGGCTTTTCCAGATGACCCTGCTGGTTCTTGCTGGGTCGAGGGCTGCCATCCTTACTGAGGCCTCCTGCCTCGGCTATATCCACCCCACTGTCCTCACTCAGAGTCTGGCCACTGTCTGACAGCTGGGACAGGGTGGCCCCTGGATGAGACACTCTCATGTTAGTTTACAAACAGTCAATGCATACAGCAACTGAGGTATTGTCTGTTCTCGGACAGTGGACTTATTTACTTCAGCTACATAGAGAACCATTATTTGAGACTTATTTTAGAGACAGGCTTTATATATCATATCCCCTCTAAACATATATTTCAGTATGATCTTATCATATTTTAGTATGATAATGTACACCGTTTTCCAATCTGCTTTTGTTGCTGTTGATGCTGTTCACTGTTAATTCAAACTTTACCTGTTGACTTGATTTGAGTATTATTTACATTTCCATAGAATATTCTATACACTGTATGGTCAATATTGTACAATATAGCCACACACTACTGGATTTATTTGGCACAAATATGTGCACTATTCTTTTATAAGGTAGCATAACCAACATATTGTATATAGCTCTTTTATTGTCCTCTCTTTTTTATTTAAACTTATTTAAATCAAAACTTTATATGTTCTCTTACATTTGAGCCTGTCTCTGTGCAGCTAACTAAGTTGGATGACTACATTGGAATGAAAAGATGTAAGATTAGAGAACATTACTCCAAAAGTCTCACATCATCCCACACTTGTTCTCTATGTTTCCTGTATGTACTGTAAACTATTTAATAAAAAGGCAAAAAAGCAAACATAATAATAATTTTTAAAAACCATGGCAGGAAATATTGATTTTCTTTGAAAGTAGCTTAACATCCAACATCTATCAAAGAAAGGCACATTCAGAATTTGGAACCAGCAATAAAGCAAGAACTCAGCAGCCAGATGGCACATTCATTTCCTACCAGCAGAGATATGCTACTTAACACAATCACAAAGGCAATGTTGTTCTTGGTATTAGTAAGAAATTATAATTTTGCCCACTTTTGAGGGATCCCTGCATAGGGAGACAACACACACACTCACACATAGTTGTGTACCTCTTTGCTGTGTTCTGGAGTCTGCTGAAAGCCGGTTCATGTCTGTTATGATGACTTTCTGCATGAGGGCAGGCGAGCAGGGCCTATCAGGACTACAGAGTGGAGCAGCAGGTGTAAAGAGAGAGGGGCAGGGGGAGGGGCATGGCGACGGATGGGGTGATGGATGAGGGGATTGCATGGGAGATGCCGCTTTGGAAGAGGAGGCAGACTTTGACAAAAAGGAGGACTTCTCACAGGAGCTGGATCTGAAAGCTAGCTTGACAGATGCCTCTGGTTTAGCAGAGCTGGAGGATTCCCGGTGGTGCAGGAAGCCTGGACAGGTGTGGTGACCTGAGCTTTGCCGGCTGTTTTGGGCAGCATGGTGGTGGAAGGGATGAGCAAAGTGGGGGTGGTTGTGATGTTCAGAGTCAGAGAGTTGAAGGGAACTCTGGCAGGTGTGATGGAGTGTATTGAGGGAAGTGTGGTGGCTGGCACCAGCACAAGTGTGGTGGGCAGAGGGTGGTGAAGACTGGTGAGTGGTGGGGAGGGATTTGAGCGACTTGTGTAGGCAGTCCTGGAGCAGCCGGGTTGGGCCAGTAAACAGCGGGCTGGAGCCGAGCTGCACCCTCCGGGCTGAAGGCTTCCGGCTGAGCTCCTTCTCCCTTGACAGCCTACTCGGAGCCTGGAGAGGAGTAGCCCTGAATAATGAAGGAGATTCACCTGAAGCCTGCATTTGAGCCTGTCAATGAAAATAAGGTAACAGTAAAAAATGAAAAAGGCAGACAAAAATGATAACCCTTAAGATTTCAGTACTGGTTGATCTAGTGTGGTTACAGACTTCTGAGAATAAGATGAGAAGATCATTATCAATCTCATGTCTGTGTTAAATACATAGCTGGAGTCATGATGTGGTTAGCCTAGCTTAGCATAAAAACTGGAAGCAGGGAGAAACCGCTAGCTTGGCTCTGTCCAAAGTTGAAAAATCCACGTATCAACTCCTGTAAAGCATTTACATTTTTTAAATCTGTACACAAACAGAAAGAGGTTTACAATAACGGTCAGGTGACTCCTGCGACATGTTGACTCCTGCGACATGTTGACCTGTGTTACTGATGGGAAAAATCCAGTAACTAAGTAATTAACACAGCAAAAGGCAAGAGGTTAAACTGAGGGCTAAACACAGCAGGGGACAGGAGACAAACTGCTGAGGAACTGTAGAGCAATATAAGAACAGTCATCAGGTGATGGATCAGCGCATCTGTTATTTACTGTAAACATAAGTAATAAACATCAAAGATGATCTCTCTGAATAGATGTGTTCCTTTTGATCTGTGTAAATTCATTCCTTTAGACCCCTCCAATCTGAATAAATTAGTCCTTTGATGTGTGGGTATATATGTGGAAGCAGACAGTTGTTTCTCTGAGCAACACAGCAGATCTTACAAATCTTTGTGTGTGAGTTTGATCATCTTTGTATGTATAACTCGCTCCTTCTTCAAAAGAATATAGATTCAACCCTTTTATTTGATTATTAGGAATATTTTTTCCAACAGTCACAAATAACTTTTTTCCCACTTGAAACACATGAACATGGCTCCCGGCCCGCAGAAAATATTATTATTGGTATGAATTTTTTTTTATCCGCCCAATACTTCTGTGCAGTGTATCCAGTGATAGTTTGACTTTAGACATAGCCAGGCTAGCTGTTTCCTCCTGCTTCCATATCCTGACTCCAGCTCTGTACACACAGATATGAGATAGATATCAATCTTCTCATCCTTCTTGGAAAGAAAGCAAATAGGCATATATCCCAAAATGGTGAACAATTTAGCATTAAAGTAGACTGAAGAAATATAGGCTACTGAAATGTGAGACACCATATTTACTATAGCATTATTAGAAATTAGTGCATGTAGCAGCTTTCGACTTCAAAATCACATCTAGTACGTGCAGGCATCAGGAACATTTAAAAAATATATATTTTATTGATATTGAATCTGGCCAAGAGTGAGTGAGTAAGGAGAGGCCTAAATCCTGATTGGAGATGAGAAGCAGCTGCAGCCCAGGTGAGCTGATGAGGTGGGAGTGGACGTGCATACTTATGTTAGGTAGGGTCATACCTGTCAACATTGGAATTTAAAAATAAGGGAAATCTTTTGGTGGACTCCGCCCATATTTTAACAGCTCTCAGCCACCCAGCCCCCACCCATGTAATGTAAATGTAAACACATAAGGGACGGGTATATACATTCAGGAAATACATGTTTATTTAAAGTATGTATTACTTGTACAGACATGTTTATAAAATGTATGTATTTTATTTATTAGTTATTATCATCAATTTATTTGATGATTGATGAGTTGTGTGGCTTTTTTTTTTCCCCAACGAGTAGCCTACTTCCTTGCGATGGCAGAGTCAGGAAACATGTCCGCTACACTGCTACTGAAATCATCGCAGAAGCTGAAGGCTACATTATTTTTGGCGCAAAGCATTGACATCTTTCCCTCAGCTTTGGTCACTTTGTTTGCCTCTGAAACAGTTCTTGTCACACATGAAGTCATTGACAGTGTATGTTTTTGTGCCTCTTGGCGTGCTTGTGCTTGGACACTTTTTCGTGGTGGCGAACATCGTTTTTTCCGCCGTGTGCAAAGCTAAAATATGAATGGCACACTTTACAAAAAGCATGAGTTTGCCCGACTCTTTATTGATTATGCTTTTTATTAAATAAAAAATATTACTTACATAAAGTTTGAACTTTTTTGGCAGGTACAACTGCGTCTCCATCTATCTCCCGTTCACTGTGACTCTCATCCATATGTTCTCGTCTTCTTCTGTGTTATTGTTCCTGTTTTCTTCTTCTGTGTGTTTACTGGCGGATAACGTTTTTCAGCTCATGTTAAACATAATACTGCCACCTGCTCTATCGGAGGCTACTGTACACTTTTTTAAATTAGTCCTTCTTTTTCTTTTTGAAGGGTTAAAAATACGGGATAATTACAGGAAAATATTTAAACGGGAGGAAAACGGGATAGAAGAGAAAATACGGGATAATCCCGGGAAAAACGGGAGGGTTGACAAGTATGGGTAGGGTAAGCAATTTGAAGCCAACACAGAAAAAGTAGACTCCACCAGTACTACAAATTGAAATTATTATGTTGCCTAAGCCTAAAGATGTTGTTTTTGTTTGTGTTCAAAACCTGACACTTCATCCGGTTCTCAAACTTTTTTTTTGGTTTTTAGGTTTAGGTAGGTGCAGTTTGGCCCATCTGATGTGTTAGAATAGCAGCGATAACCACTGATAACGGCCATTTAATAGGCTGTTAACATTCGGATTGGGCGTTTCAGACCCTTGACCTTTTTGTCTTATCTTGATTGTTAAACCAAATCTGATGCTTGAGGTATTGGTTGATAGAGATGGACAAACATGGAAACCTATTAATAGAAAAGACAGTTATCCCTGCATATGCATCTTTTTTATGGCAGATAAAACAAAGTGACACATACCAGTGCAATGTTCTGTAAGGCATTAGTGTTCTCTTTCTGGTCTTTTTCTGTCCAGCCACCAACAGAGCAGTCGGTCTGAAAGAAAAAATATGAAGCCTTGATGTACTGCAGGGCTAAATCTGTAATAAAAACTTAGTATGGTTTACTGTAGCCTACTTAATGTATGGCAAATGGATGGGATTTGTCCCAAGGGCAACATAATGAGTGCAAAAAGGTTTAGACAGTTAGAACCAACGTTATTTTTCTGTAAAAGCTGAATCATTTGGTGGCGTTTAGGCCTGTAGATTCTATCATTTCATTGCTACTGAGCAGTGGTTTCCAAAGTTGGCTTCAGGGAGCAGCAGGAGTCTCTTAAGGGCCCTACATGGTCCTCCAGCAAATTGAGGAATACCATCATTTCACTATTTCATTCACTATAAATTTACCAAAGCAACGAATGTGTTATGAGAGTGTTATAAGATTGACTTTTATTGTAGTAATTATGAAGTTGTCAATAAATAAAATAGAGATGCATATATAATAAAAATAAAAATAAACACAGATCAATTCAATTTAATGAAAGCAGGCAATCATCATTTTCCATTTGTGTTTTGTTTTTCTGTGTTAAAGCAGGGCTCCCACCTTGTCAAATACAGCATATTGGTCAGTGGCCTTACGTGTCAAACTATGAAGCATGAATTACACTTCTAGCATCAGCTTTGCACTTGCAGGGCTGTCTGTAGTGGCTGTAGTAATTATGGCGGGAGTAAATGGGGAAGTCAGGGAATGTAGTAGCGGCAAAGGTCGGTGAAGGGAAGAGGTTATGATTGATGCATGGGTCAAACTAACAAAGGACTTTCACCCAGGAAGCCCCTATTTGTGTCCTGTGTAAAGCGAAAACGCACCGTTGACATATTTGAACTTGAGCATGTAAGTTAACCTACATAACGTAGCCTACTTACGTCGCATACATAATGTACTTGCCTTACGCCATGTACGCACTTAAATTAAGAAGTGTATGTAGTCCTTTTAACCAAGTCCATAATCTCCTCATAAACCTCACAAAGTATTTTGTGTCCATAATCCAACCAGGTAGTAACATAACATACTAAATAAAGTCACGTAACTAGCATACTTACCTTACGTCATGTAATGTAAGGTTAACCACATCGTGCAGTCTAGTCGAACTACTCTCGCTAAAGGGGTACCCAGTGCATAAAAAAGTGATATTTGAAGAGTTGGGAGTGAGAATGTGTTGGTTTCAGACTGAATGAAATAACTGTATTAACGGAACATACACAGACTTCAAAAGCATAAGAAACTGTAATAACCAAAGAGCCATTGTTATTGTTGTTACCGCCACCAATATGTATGGATATATTTGATATTTCGGTTTGTTGGTTTGTTTGTCTGTTTGTAACCAAAACTACTGGCAGGATTTTCATGAAGCTTGGGTGGAAGGGTGTAGCATGGTCCAAGGAAGAATTAGTCTAGGAATTACATTTTGGTTGGAATCTGTATTACAAAGTGGTTCCATGCATTACTTTTCACTTTTCACTTATTTCACTGGAACCGGCCTTGGTGGACCTCTGCACTCTCCGAGTGCCCTTCTAGATATTATCGTTACACCTGTGCTTTTCCTACTATAACAAGGTAAAATGTCTGCTGTGAAAAAAGCCTGTGAAATTGAATGTGAAATGGACATAGACCTATTTTTTTATTTGGCAGGCAATGAGGAATCCTAATCTTATCGACTTTTACATTTCAATTATATAAGGATAGTAGCTCAATTCTAATAAAAGTGAAATAATGTCCTTTTACGTTGTCATTTTTGTAATTGCAGGATTTTCTTAGACCTCTTTTGTTTCATTAGTCAAGGTCAATCATCACAAATAATGGGCAAGCAGAACCCCACCAATTGCACTGGTCTGGTTTCTGGCAAGGGTTGCCATGTGTGCCCGATAAAAGTAATTTACCAAAAGAAAAAAATAATTTGGTTAAGTTATTTTATTTTAAAATGTTTCACCGCTGGACTATAAAATATTATCCAGCAGAGTTTTTTAGTCTCCTATATATTTAGTTGACAATGACATCATGAGGTTTTAAGCTTCAGTCTAAATCAAATCAAATCAAATCAAATTTATTTGTATAGCCCAATATCACAAATTATACATTTGTCTCAGTGTGCTTTACAGACTGTACAGGTTACGACATCCTCTGTCCTTAGACCCTCGCATCGCACAAGGAAAAACTCAAGGATTCTAGCTCTTCATGCACATCTCCAAGTACCCCTTCACTCTTTTTTTGGCAGCTATTGACTATTATAAATCACTACCGTGCAGCCAACCTGTATAGAAATATCTATGACAACAATGTCATAACATGGTGTTGCTACAATGAATCTTCATGTTTCTCGCCGAGTAATGGCTGTAGTGGCTGTCAATTAAATGCAATTAGCTTTTTATCGAGGGTTGTAATATAACAATCACAAATATTATAATTAATGTGTCAGTACAGGAAATTACACAGAAATATGGTGTGCCGTGGAAAACAGCATCACCATCATTTAAGAAACTAACAATGACGAGACAAAGTTTGGCCAGGGAGAGGGTTGGAATCGTGAAGCAGAGGGTAATAATCCACGCTTTGTTCAAGACAAAACCAAACTGTGTTGTCATATTAAGTTATAGTGTTGGGTCTTCTAGGGGCCAGACTGCTAGAGGAAGTAGATCAGAAGCAGACTGTACCCTGGCACAATGAGGTCTCTGTGGATTGATGTGGCACACAGTGAAACATCAATAGTCGCTGACCTGCTGCAAAGATGAGCGGCTCTGTGACAAAGAATGATGCCAGGAAGATGAGAGACTGAGGGCGACGGAAAAATCTAATGTGTCATGGTCCACACACACACACACACACACACACACACACACACACACACACACACACACTAAGTGTACTATGTGGATCCTCTGAATAGATATTAAAAAATGCAGTGCAAGATAAAAGCAAGTCTGAAACAGAATGAGAACAAAGCAGTCACTGCTCATGCCTACACACGTCATTCCCCATTCCTCAGGTCCCCATCTTGCCCATGTATGTTTTGATCATATGAACACCTTCAAATAAAGTATTTGGGCTTAGGAAAAAATAAAAAGCTATATAATATACATCGCAATATTTCTTCAGACATTTTTCAGTAGCATCTAGTATCAATATTTATTTTTTTAACATACGAGCACTCCAAAGTAATGTTCTCACACTAAGCCTGTCGCTATCTTCTAACTCCTCAGGTGAAACCAGACTAACAAATATCTATTAAAACATTTTTTTAATTAAACTGTTAAAAATAAATAAAAGCATTGATGTTTCCTTGCGTGATGATTATTACGAACAAATAAACAAAAGTATCCTAACCAACAAAAAGAGATTTCACATGCCAGAACCGTTGGGGAAAAATAATTATTTCACCTGGGAAAAAAGATACATTGTTGAATTTTAGTATTGGTCCTGTTCACACTGACTTTTTACAAACAAACTAAGAGAAGTAAACATGAAGTTATACAGACTGACAGACAGGTAACTAATTCATTGGACAATTTTGGCAATTAGCATCAGCGCATCATTAGGACCCGTATGTGTCATGATCTTGGTTTTCGTGCTTCGTGTTCTTTTGAAATGTTCACAAAGAAATAAGTGATTATAAGCATCATTACTAGACGGCTAATCGCAATCTTGTGCAGTGAAGATTCCGGGCTGTGGGATCACTGTCAATTATGACTTATTGAACTGACAAAGTACGCGGAGATGCACATTTTCTCCTTGCCACGGCGCCGCCCGCAACTGGCTGTACGTTGGCTGGAAAGGCTTAGAGTGAAGGTGGCTCGCGGCTCTGGACGGTCATTATAAAGTTTAAAATGTCAGCATGAGATTTGCCCAGTCATTGCTTATCTTGCTCTATTCTGACTTATTTACTATACAGGTACAGCTCAATAAATTAGAATATCGTGGAAAAGTCAGTTTATTTCACTAATTCAATTCAAAAAGTGAAACTCATATATTATATGGATTCATTACACACAAAGTGAAATATTTTAAGCCTTTATTTGTTTTAATCTTGATGATTACGGCTTACAGCTAATAAAACCCCAAAAATCAGTACCTCAGAAAATTAGAATATTACATAAGACCAATAAAAAAAATATTTTTAATACAGAAATGTCGGCCTTCTGAAAAGTATGTTCATGTGTCTGCACTCAGTACTTGGTTGGGCCTCCTTTTGCATGAATTACTGCATCAATGCGGCGTGGCATGAAGGCGATCAGCCTGTGGCACTGCTGAGGGGTTATGGAAGCCCAGGTTGCTTCGATAGCGGCCTTCAGCTCGTCTGCATTGTAGGGTCTCATGTCTCTTATCTTCCTCTTGACATTACCCCAGAGATTCTCTATAGGGTTCAGGTCAGGCGAGTTTCCAGGCCAATCAAGCACATTGATTCCATGGTCATTAAACCAGGCATTAGTACTTTTGGCAGAGTGGGCAGGTGCCAAGTCCTGCTGGAAAATTAAATCAGCATCTCCAAAAAGCTTCTCAGAAGAAGGAAGCATGAAGTGCTCTAAAACTTCCTGGTAGACGGCTACGTTCACTTTGGACTTGAGATAACACAGTGGACCAACACCAGCAGATGACATGGCTTCCCCAAATCATTACTGACTGTGGAAACTTCACACTGGACTTCAAGCAACTTGGATTCTGTGCCTCTCCACTCTTCCTCCAGACTCTGGGAACTTGATTTCCAAATGAAATGCAAAATCTACTTTCATCTGAAAAGAGGACTTTGGACCACTGAGCAATAGACCGGTTCTTCTTCTCCTTAGCCCAGGTAAGATGCTTCTGACGTTGTCTCCGGTTCAGGAGTGGCTTGACATGAGGAATGCGACAGTTGTAGCCCATGTCCTGGATACGTCTGTGCGTGGTGGCTCTTCACTGACTCCAGCCTCAGTCCTTGTGAAGCTCCCCCAAATTTATGAATGGCCTCTTCTTGACGATCCTCTCAAGGCTGCGGTTATCCCTGTTGCTTGTGCACCTTTTCCGACCACACTTTTTCCTTCCATTCAACTTTCTATGGATATGTTTGGATACAGCACTCTGGGAACAGCCAGCTTCTTTAGCAATGACCTTTTGAGGCTTCCCCTCCTTGTGGAGAGTGTCAATGACTGTCTTCTGGACAACTGTCAAGTCAGCAGTCTTCCCCATGATTGTGAAGCCTGCTGAACCAGATTGAGAGACCATTTAAAGGCTCAGGAAACCTTTCCATGTGTTTTGAGTTCATTAGCTGATTAGAATGTGACACCGTGAGTCTACAATATTGAACTTTCTCAAAATATTCTAATTTTCTGAGATATTGATTTTTGGGTTTTCATTAGCTGCAAGCCGTAATCATCAAGATTAAAACAAATAAAGGCTTGAAATATTTCACTTTGTGTGTAATGAATCCATATAATATATGAGTTCCACTTTTTGAATTGAATTAGTGAAATAAACTGACTTTTCCACGATATTCTAATTTATTGAGATGTACCTGTACATATTTGAATAAAGTCACATTAAAGTGGCAAAGTGGAAAAAGGCAAAAAAATAGACTAGGTACAATATTATGTTGGATAGCACATTTCTTCCGGTATAGTATTTAAGGGATTTACCGTATCAGGAAGGGCGTGTCCTGCGTCATGGATCATAGGGGCCGAGTAGTTGCAGTGGCCCTGTGGATGCAGAACTCTAAGTCCTCCATGCCAGGCCTGGTGGGCCTCCCTCTCACGATGCAAAACCAGCCTGTCGTAGAACTCCAGATCCTGGGGAGCCACCAGACTTCTCACCTCAGACAACATAGACAACTGGAGGAAAGGAGAAGAGAAAACAAAACTGAGATAAGAGCATGCAAGAGTAGGATTGTGATTACTGCATCTTTCAAATAGTCAGTCTTGGGCTTTAAAAATAAGTAAACCAACTGAAAAACAGAGAAGATCAACTTGTTTACCATTTAAAGAAAAAGCTACTGACATGAAAAGAAAAGGAATTTAAATCACTGCACACTTTTAAACTGTTTAAAAAGACAAGGTTTAATGGCCATATGTGAATGTTGCATTGACCTGATGTTTTCCGCTCTAAATGAAAATTTAACAAGTCAATAAAATATTGTAATCACAATTAATGGATTATAACTGATGTTGTTGAGACAAAATAGACATTGGGTCTTATTATGCTATATATTCCTACATTCGGATACATTCAAGCTTTTTCTCACAATGCACTTTCTGAATATTATTTCACAATCTCAAAACATGTACAGTGGCTCCATTTTAGACCCCATATATAACCACTATGGGGTCACAAGGCTGCTGTACCTTTGCATGTGTGTTAAAGAGCTCAAACAGAGCCATGGTCAGTGGCTCCACTCCTATGTGTCCATCCTGGTATTCCTGCAGGTAGTAGACCATAGTCTGCCTCTCTGGCTCCGTCAGCAGCATGTAGGCTTGCTGCTCCAGAGAAACCTGAACACCTGGTGGGCCTACACCTCTGTATACTGCTGGCTAGACGGAGAGATGGGACAAAAGATGAAAAAAATGAGGGTCACACAATTAGGATAAGAAAAGTTATCTACAAGCCAGTAGTATGCATACAGAAAGTCTTCAGATGTGTGCAGATCTTCCACTCCCCTTCCTCTCATCCTGTGAACACACGGCTGTGACTGAGCTCAGGGGAAAAGCACCACTTCAGGGCTTCAGGGCAAGTCAGTCATAACTTGTTTGCCTTAAGGACTCCATTAATGTTATCTTTCCAAGGAGCTCAACTTGAAAAATATTTTCAGCAAAACGTATTCCACCACCTAAAAAAATGTATATCAGTTTAAGTGTACGTTATATTTAGTCAAAAAGCCACGGAAGTGAACCTGTTACATCCATCTATGCTCTTGACAAAGCCACCATGTAGAAAACGAGATAAAATTACAGTTCTTGTCAATGGAGTCTGGTGGCTCTTCAAAGAGAACATAGATAACGGCTTCAGTTACCCGTTGGAAAGGGCTGTCTGACGGCAAGGTATATATAGCGTACATTTTAATTGATCGTGATTATTAGGTGGGTGAAATACGTTTTGTTGCTGCTGCTGCTGGTAGCGAAAAGGTGAGGATTCAAATGCAAGACAGCAGACGAGGAGATTAACAAAAAGAGGGCTTTATTCCAAAAAGCTTTACACAATAACAAAAGGTAAACAGTAAACTGAAAAGACAAACTAGGATGACACGGGGAGCACGCATGCATCATGAATGTTTATTTGTTTGTTTCTTTAATCTATAATACTCTTGGTCAGTGAGGCCAGACTCCTCTCTTTGACTCATATGGAGTCTGGCTGAGGTAATAACAAGTGTTAAATCTGGAAAGTAATCTTCCACCTTTACACCATGTTGATTTTTTGGAAAACTTTAAAAATTTCCGCCGTATACAATTTTTTTTCTGACTGTTACTTAAATTAAAACCAGGGATATCACTGCTGTCCACACACACTCTTCTTCACTAAGACTCTCGTCCGCCTGTCCCTGCCTTTTCAGAGTCTGTCCCTCTTCCTCAACTTTACTGTTTTTCACATCACTGGATGCTTTCTTTGACTTGTTTCTCCTACATTTGGTAGCAAGCTTTTGTTGTAGTGTGTCCAGTGCTGCTGCTGCTGCCTCCTCCTCCTCCTCCTCCTCCTCCTCCTCCTCCTCCTCCTCCTCCTCCATCTCCGCTTCATCTACCTGCTCACTCCATGTAAACCTTTCTTTTTCTGCCATGTTTACCTGCACCTCTCCTGTCTCCTCTGCCTGCTCTCCTCCCAAACCACCAGCATCCTCTACCTGCTCTCCTCCCAAACCACCTTCCTCCTTTACTTTCTCTCCGCCCAAACCACCGGTCTCCTCTACATGCACCTCTTCTCCCTCCTTTTTTTTTTTCGACCTCACTGTCTCCTACGTCACCTAGAATATCTTTAAAAATATTTCCCCCATTACTGTTCTCCACACCACTTAAATTAACACCACATATCTCGCGCGCCAGGTCGGACACCGCCGGAGCCATGACTACCATTGGCGGAGAGCCCTCCGTCGCAGCAGCCGCCACCCCTCCTAGACCAGACGGCGCTGGTTTAAAAAAAAGACCCCACAAACACCTCAAACACCTCAAACACCACACCAAAACTCACCAACAAATCAACTAAATCAAACTATCACCAGTAAATGAATCACTAAACCCCATTCTCTGAACCAAATTATCAGTTGCCTAAACCCATTTGTCGAATCAACCACTCTTTTAGCAAAACCCTAAACAAGTTCAAGTAGTTAGACACTATTTGCAAAACTCTAAACACATTCTCCTTTACTACAAAACACAATTCCCACTGTGATACACATGTGTTGCACAATGCTAAACACAGGCAGCAAAGGTTGAACACAACTACAACACAGTTGTCATCGTTTAGTTTTTTACAATTGCTAAAACACATTTCTTGAAACCTTCACTCATTTTCTCAAAACAGAAAACTCAAGCTACATTCAGAAAACCACAGACTCATTTGGCACAAATCAAACAATGCTTTCAGATCATGCACTTTTCCAGTCAATATAGAAAAACCTACAGACCATTTATTAGACACTACATACAAATAAATAAAACACTGCATCCAGTGCATGTAGTTTGATTTAGTTTTATTGTAAATCAACACATTTTTGCAAAACTAAACAAAAGTACAATTATCCCAACTTATACAAATAAGAAAGAAAACTTCATACGTAAATGAAAAGCACATTACAGCTAAATAAAAAGCACGTTAGAAATCCAACTTCGAAAAACGTCAACGTATGATTCATTCTGCCTCAGCAGCATCACGCCTTTGTGCTGGAACCGACCAGAGGACTTCATCTACATCACACGCAGTGTTTTCTCTTGCTAAGCAACGGGAGGAAAACCCTCTGGCTTGGCGGATCCAGGCTTGACAAGCATACACACGTATGTCACCACAGGCCAATGCCATTGCCTGTAGGAGGTTTACCCTGGTGTAGGGGTTCCGGTCACAGACCCTCCAGCAAACATTTATGAAGCGCTGGTTGATGTTGAACCATTCACGTATGCGGACTGCGCGGTAAAAGCTGACATTGTCCCAAAATACAACATAAATAGGATGCCCAGCCTGATGAGGAACCTGCTGCTCACGATCAATCAGAAAGTCCCAAAGACCACTCAGATATGTGAGAAGATGCTCGGTGTTGTAAGACCCCAGGGTTGCATGATGGTGGAGAACGGCACAATTACTTATGGTGACATTGCCACCACGCTGGCCAGGGACTTCCACAACGGCCTGTTGACCAATTATGTTCCCGCCTCTTCTTCTCCTCTTCGTCAGATTGAACCCTGCTTCATCTACAAAAATGTATTCATGGGGCCTTTCCATAGAATCAAATTCAAACAATCTTTGAAGAGAACCTACTCCAATTTTGTTGCACTCCTTGTCCTGCTTCCCTCATTGTCAAGCCATGAACAAGAACATGGTCTGTGATCGTTGCCCGGATTGCATCTGAAATGATGGTTCTGGTTCTTCCTCGGCCTTGATATCTTCCTCTTGGCCCATCACCTCTTACTTGTACTCTTCCTCCTCTTCTTCCACCCTTTCCTCCTCTGTCTCTCAAAATGTTTTTATCCATTGTCGGTATTAGCATATGCACTCTGAACTTGCTTATATAGTGTGTTAAATCGGTTGATCACATCATTAGAAACAAGTGTGCACAATTTTGAGTCGTGTTTAAACGATGACAACTGTGTTGTAGTTGTGTTCAACTTTTGCTGCCTGTGTTTAGCATTTTGCAACACATGGGCATCATAGTGGGAATTATGGTCAGCGTGGTGGCAATGTCACCCTTTGTGCGGCCATCATGCAACCCTGGGGCCTTACAACACCGAGCATCTCAATCATTTGATCAAAAACATTGTCATTTCGAGCTATACAATATACAATTCAAATTAAATTTTGTTTGTCCTGGCTGACTGTAAAAGTGACTGAGTAAGTAGTCATAAATATTTAAAAGTGTTGTAGTGCTGATGCAGAAATATAAAATAAAGTGTGTACTTAAAATATAAATCTACTATATATAAATAACATATATACACTATATAAAATATATACATTTAAGAGTCCTTAGAGTGGAGTTCATATCACATTGCTCAGGAGAAAAGTTATTTCTGGTTCAACAGTCTGATGGATTGGGGAAAGAAGCTGTTGCAGAATCTGGTTGTTCTGCTCTTTATGCTGCAGGGAAAACAGGCCGTGGTGGGGGTGAGTGGGGTCATTTATAATGTTCTGGGCTCTGGTGAGGCATCGTTTATTTGCAGTGTTTTTGCAGTGAAGGAAGAGACGTCCCGATGATCTTCTCCGCTGTCCTCACCACTCTCTGTAGCCAGAGTCAGCGCAGGCTATCAAGGGTGGTTGTATGTATGCTTCATAAACTGCAGACTTTTCACAGATCTAACATAACCTGGCGATCATATACTAGTCTGGCATCTAACGTAAGTAATTTATTTGCAGCTAGAAGTGGTTTATTTGCAATTAGATGTCCTGTGTTGTCCATACCTGTCAACATTGGAATTTCAAAATAAGGGAAATTCTTTGGCGGACTCCGCCCATATTTTAACAGCTCTCAGCCACCCAGCCCCAACCCATATAATGTAAATGTAAACACATAAGGGACAGGTATAGGCCTTCAGGAATATATGTTTATGTAAAGTATGTATTACTTGTACAGACATGTTTATACAATTTATGTATTTTATTTATTAGTTAATATCATCAATTTATTTGATGGATGAGTTGTGTGGCTTTGGTTTTCCCCGACGAGGACTTCCTTTCGATGGCAGAGTCGGGAAACATGTCCGGCAGGTACAACTGCGTCTCCATCCATCTCCCGTTCACTGTGACTCTCATCCATGTTTTCGTCTTCTTCTGTGTTATTGTTCCAGTTTTCTTCTTCTGCGTGTTTACTGGTGGATAACGTTTTTTAAGCTAATGTTAAACATAATACTGTAACATGCTCTCTCGGAGGCCACTGTTTTTTAATTAGGCCTTTTTTTTTTTTTTAAAGGTTAAAAATACGGGATAATTACAGGAAAATATATAAACAGGAGGAAAACGGGATAGAAGGAAGAATACGGGATAATCCCGGGAAAAACAGGAGGGTTGACAGGTATGGTGTTGTCATAAGCCCGCAGCCACACTGAGCGCCGCCATTTTTCATCTTCTCACATATCTCAGTGGTCTTCAGGATTTTCTGATTGATCGTGAGCAGCAGGTTCCTCATCAGGCCGGACGTCCTATTTATGTTGTAGATTGGGACAATGTCAGCTTTCACGTGCAGTCCGCATACTTGAATGGTTCAACATCAACCAGCGCTTCATAAATGTTTGCCTTCAGCCCATACAGAGGAGTTTTTTTCTGCGTGGCGCTGAAGGGTCTGTGACCGGAACCACTACACCAGGGTAAACCTCCTACAGGCAATGGCATTGGCCTGTGGTGACAAACGGATGCTTGTTAAGCCTGGATCCGCCAAGCCAGAGGGTTTTCCTCCCGTTGCTTAGCAAGAGAAAACATTGCGTGTGATGTAGATGAAGTCCTCTGGCCGGACCAGTACAAAGGCGTGATGCTGCTGAGGCAGAATGAATCGTACGTTGACGTTTTTTGCAGTAAATGTGTAATGTAATGTGCTTTTCATTTACCTGTAATGTGCTTTTCATTTACGTATGAAGTTCTTTGTTATTTGTATAAATTGGGACTATTGTACTTTTGTTTAGTTTTGCAAAAATGTGTTCATTTACAATAAAACAAAATCAAACTACATGCTACTAGTGGATGCAGTGTTTTAATTAGTTTTATGTAGTGTCTAATGAATGCTCTGTAGGTTTTTCTATTTTGACTGGAAAAGTGCATGATGTGAAAGCATTGTTTGATTTGTGCCAGAGGAGTCTGTGGTTTTCTGAATGTAGCTTGAGTTTTGTGTTTAAAGTTTTGAGAAAAGGGGGGAAGGTTTCAAGAAATGTGTTTTAGAAATTTTAAAAAGAAGAATCGAAAAGCACACGCTCAGCGTCTCACTCGCACACAAACTCCCAGCATGCACAGAGAGCGAGAGAGAGAAAGAGCGAGCGAGAGAGCGAGAGAGCGAGAGAGAAAGAGAGAGAGAGAGAAAGAGAGAAAGAGAGGGAGATTATTATTGTAGAATTTACATACAAATAAACATCCCATTCGAGTCACTATGGTACAAGCACTTAATACAACATATTGTCCATCAGACCCCATTCAGCTTTCAGAGCAACATCCTTCATACACTGTCCTTGATTCATTAATGGTTACCCAGCGGCTGTTGAAATGCTTGTTGGACATGCATTAAATCAACATGGCTACCCATCTCATTTTGACCAACAAAACAAAACCTTGGCTGCCTGGGGAACAAAAATTGGACCTATTTCTGAAGAATAGCTGCTTAATTATTGCAGAGCCCATTGAAGCAGACTGTGTTGGTTTTCTGCACATATTAGCATGTAGCTCAGCTGTTTACAGTGTCAATGGAGCTGATTTATTAAAAAGGGACGATGGGCGGGAGGTGGGTAAATGAGTAACACAGTATATAATAGATAGTCTTGATTATTATCATAACTGCTACAACAGAGTGTTTTAAATATATCGTTGTGTTGTCAAAGTTACAACATCAGTATATGTCACATCTCATTGACATTGTATTCACAGTGGGATCAGTATATTTGAATTCATTAAAATGATAGCCCCTTGAGATTTTGCATCTTATTTTGGATGTCTACATTAGGGTTCTACATGGCAATGATCATCAACCTTGCAGATTAGCGGCTGCGATATTCAGCATATTTATAATTATGGGAGTAGTTTTTTTTTTTTATAGAATCGCCGATAAAATAACTATATTTAAAAATGCACTACCTTGGCACTGATGCAGCCACTCCTCTCTAAGTCTACCGATTGGTGACTGTAGACAATCAATGTCTGTCAATATGTCTGTCTGTGGCCAGATTTTGTCACCACATTAGCGCCACAAGCGCTCAAGATGCAGTCACAAAACTTACAGGTGTTTAGTTGAGATCAAAATGAAGTCTGAGTTCGAAGATGGGTGTGGTCCGAGCAAGGGCGCCGGAAGTAGGAAGGTAGGAAGTGGTGGCATCCATCCATAACATAGATATGCTCTGAATATCGTATTGAGAGTATTAAAATAAAACATATATTCTTAAAGGCATTTAACAAAGTTTTTTGTTGGAGATTGTGCTATTTTAAATTTTGACACTAAGGTTTACATTTCTTTTGTTCCAAATATTGCTGTATATAAATATATAGTCGACCACAAGTCTTCACACAGCCTTCAAAGTGATGGCAGCTTTTAAGCACAGCAGAGGATACACAGGATGCATTCAAGCCCTGTTTGAGTGTAGGTCACCCGCGTTTTGGCAGCATTTAGAGCCAAACACACTATCCCTGTAGTTACATGGGTAAAAAGAGAGGATATAGATTTTGAAGCATTGAAATACATTTCATGTCTTACTTTTGTACATGTATGAAACACGGCCGTTATGCAGCCTGTGTAGATTAGGAACATATCCATTCTGCCAGATGCGTTTGAGATGTCTGAAAACATGGCTAAAATGCCTCCTGTGTAAACAGTCTACCAAGCTAACTGTTGCGGTTTGTGTGTGGTGTGAAAGCTAAGCAGACCAAGCACAGGACTTTGTGTTAATACATCAGATTTGAGCAGAAATTAATAAAGAATGAACTACTGTTCAATCCATCTGCTAATAATCAACTGTTAGGGAAATGATCTTTCTATTTGTAGGCTATAAGAAAGTTGGTTACAAATAAATATACCACACCACGTGAGTGGGGATACACAGTTACTATACGTAATATTACGGTACGGCTTATTTCTTGTCCCATTTATATCTGTCCATCACTATTTATATACAATATAATATATGAGGCCCAGTTACTGTCTCCACTAATATTGTTCATAATTAGTTATTTCTTAGTGAGCTCATTGTGACATTAGAGAAGATAAATACATCCCATCAAACACTTTAAGTAACGCCACTTCTGCAGTATTTTAAACCAAACTACAATCTTTTCATAAACCTTACCAAGTAAATCTGTTGCCCAAACTTAACAAAGTATTTCAAACACTTATTTTAACCCAGTCTATGATTTTTTCCTAAACCTACCCAAGTAGTTTTGTCACCTAAACAGGTTCTGCACTGCAGGGGCTTGTACGGACACACTGTTCGCTCGAGGTGCTGGAAATTCATATATACATATACAAGATATCATGAGGATACATGGACATGTCGTACGTTCACATAATAATCTATTTCCCATGACTTAATTGACTGAAAAACATTACATTTTAAATGTACATACATACCCAACGTATTGAATTGTCATTCGTTGTGAGAGCGGTTTAATACGGTGGCCCTGAAGGTCAAAACACAACAACATTACACAAAACAAAAAACATTTCAAAAACACAACATTAACCCAAATAGGAAAAGGTAGATACGTGTTGGACAATGATTTGTTTGTTTGTAAGAGGAACAGTGTGACTCGTCCTGACTCTGGTGAGCGACTGCACCAGCAGCAGGCAGCCGGTGTGAGCAGGACAGCGAGGGCAGTGAGCGGGAAAAGTCGGGGACTCGTGACCACTGGGACGTTCGACAGGCTTCCCCGGTACATACCGGACACTCAAAAGATTTGTTCCTTCATTTTTAAATATCATTACTTTATATTATCTTATCATCCTGTCCCATGAGATGAGAAGTAGTAATGTGTCGCAATGTTTCCAGTCTGCCAGAACAGACAGACTACTCGCTAAAGTAACTAATCAGTCCAGCACGAGGCATGAAGAAGTAGTATTCTGTTTGTGTGACTGACAGACAGTGCATCCAATTAGGGACGAGGAATCATTATCCAACACGTAGCTACCTTTTCCTGTTTGAGTTCATGTCGTTGTGTTTTCTCTTTTGCTGCTGTGTTTTGTGAAAAGTTTTTGTGTTTTGACCTTCAGGGCCACCGTGGTTTTATAGTTAAACACTCCTGTCATTTATATGTCTACCAATACGTAAATGTGTGGTAACCATATAAACATTAATGAAGATCTTAAAGGGATTGACACATTGTCATTTTCAAAAAAGATATGTGTCAGGTGCTCCTCTCTTTACCACCATATGGCCATTTCCCTAGTGCGAGCCTCAGACCATGAATTGAATATACCAGACTATATATCCAATAAATTGAATCTCCTATAAAACACAGCTCTTATGAATCTCTTATGAAACACAGTATTAGTGAGCTGCAGATGATCAGTTTCTGAGGCAAGGCAAATCAGCTGTTACAGTAGTTTAGCAGCTAATCCAGAGGTAAAACAATAACAATACCGGTAGGCAACTTACCTGTCACATTACTCAGTATTTTGAGTTTATGCTCCATTATGGAGCAGTCAGTTGTTGATGACGTGCAGACGTTGATACAGCTACTAGGCTACTTCAATATATATATCACACCAATTCATAACACAAGTTAGACTTTATGATGCTCCGGACCATTGCTTGTGGAAATTTTCTCTAACTGGACCTCTTACAATTTTAGTTGAATACCCCTGCCCTATGAGATCGAATAAATAAATAAATATTGAGAAAATGAGGAATGAAATCATAAAAACCACAAAGGCATAATGCATAGAACTAAATGCAACTCCTTGCATGAGTAAGGATGAAGCTGGATTTTAATGAGTAGTGTTGTAGAAGTTGGAATGAAAGAAAACTTAACGCAGTTGTTTTTACATTTGCTGGCTCTGTCAAGTCTGAAGGTAATCATTTATATTTGGAATATATAATGTGTGAAGGGTCCATCAGAATTCAATGTGCATGTATTAGTTTTTTATAGTTACACATTTACACCTTGAAATATATATTTTTTTACCAAATGCTAAGTTAATAGATTAAACTTCATCCTTTCTTTGCATCTCCCCTCATCCCATGGGTCATTCTAGGTAAAGGCTCTGTCACACATATCCGTATGACAGAAACGTATGCCGGCGCATACGAAAATGTGTCAGAGTCCAAATACGTCCAACTTTTCATGGGATCGGAAAAGTGAACATATACAGATACGGATGTCTAACCTATTGATAGCGCATCACTTCCTAATACAAAATGTATCAGACGAATGCCCAACGAATGCATAAGATATACAAAAATATGGCGTGTACAAAATATCAGCAACACGCTGGTTTACGTTGATGTAAGGTATAAGTAGTATTCGTTAAGAGCACGCTATGTTACGTTGGGGTGCGTTGTTGAACGCTGATGTTTTGAGCATGTTCAAAATTGCCGGACGTACCCAACGTGTGCTTCATAAGATATGCAGACATTACGTGACGTTAGACATACATGAATACGTAGTTGAATATTTACCTACATAAATACAGTACGTGAATACACAAATATAATACGTAATACCTACGTGACTACGTCAGAGATACGTTAGATATAGGCTACGTCGGCTGACTGTGAATCCTACAGCCAATTTATTGATAACCTATTCCTACCCTATGTTAAGATTATGCCTGACGACGGAGTAATTTATTAAACGTGTTTCTACAGTACAGCTAGCGTTCAGCATTTTAGCCGTTCTCCAGCATCAGCATGACGTGAAACAAATGGCACTTTTTCAGCTCCGTTGGCCAGAGGCTCTGATACGTTTTAAATAGGTAAGTGATAAGCTATCAATGTTTGACGTATATTAATTCGTTATGTATTCGTTATGTATGCGTCAGCTACAACACCGCTGTGGTTTGGACTGACACATTTTTAGCTAATTTCATATACGCCGGCATGTTTCTGCCATACGGAATTGTGTACATCTGGCGTGTTCGGCGTAACGTCTGCCTCCTTCAAACGATCACAACTTACCCTTAATTTATATCAACCTATTGCCAATATTTCGTATGCGCCGGCATACGTTTCTGTCATACGGATATGTGTGACAGGGCCTTTAGGTCTGGCTGCTTATATTCAGATTGGGGAGAAACACGCCCGAGAAAAGTGTGCCTTATCCATCTGAATCAAGCGCAGAGGACCATGACAAAATGCTAGTATTTGACGCCCTGGAAATGATGCCGGGCTGGTCATGCTAACCTGAGCATCAAGCAAGTTGATATAACTCCTCGAGGGGGCAGGTTCAAAACAGACAAAAAAATATTTTCTTGAGTCAAGTCCAAAGTCGTTAGACTATATCCATCGTCTACCGGGTATCCGGGGTCAGGTCGTTAGACTACATCCATCGTCTACCACGTATCCGGGGTCAGGTCACGGGGGCAGCAGCTCCAGTCAGGAACCACATCCGCCAGCTCCGACTGGAGGATCCCGAGGCGTTCCCATGCCAGCAAGGAGATATAATCTCTCCACCAAGTCCTGGGTCTTCCCAGGGGTCTCCTCCCAACTGGACGTGCCTGGAACACCTCCCTAGGGAGGCGCCCAGGTAGCATCCTTACTAGATGCCCGAACCAACTGGCTCCTTTCAACTCAAGGAGCAGCGGCTCTACTCCGAGTCTCTCACGGATAGGCTGAGCTTCTCATCCTATCTCTAAGGGAGACGCCAGCCACCCGCCTGAGAAAACACATTTCGGCCACTTTTACCCGCATCGTTAGACTAATGACTTGATTCTGATTGTTGTTCAGGGTTAAGAAAAAAATGACATGCTCAGATTGGTTACAGCATGTTGATGAGCATGAGTATATAATCTGTAATGTCAGTACCATACATGCAATTTAAAGAGTGTTAATATGTATACAGAGGGCAGTAATCCATGGCTGTCATTCTTACCTTTCCTAATACAGGTGTAGCTTTGGCTGAGGATGGCCTGCAACAAAGAAGAAAACAATGCATAGCATATTTAAGAAATACATTATATTTATCCTAGAAACAAGTTTAATTGAGAAAAACACATAAAAGTAAAAGCATGAACATAAATACCTGTACGCAACATTATAACACAACAGACATCACTGCACCAGACTGTTATGACTTGGTAAAGTATTTTTTGGATCACATTTTTTTATTCATACACATTTAGAAAAATACAATGTACAATCACAACCAATACAACACAAATTACAAAAAATACAGAAACAACAAACAAGAACAATCCGACAAGAGGACAAAACTAAGGAAGAAAAATAAATAAATAATAATAAACCCTCCCAACTCCCATCCCAGGACCTCTCAGGACCAATGACTGCAAACAAATATGTCAGTTAAGATGGTTAGATCCACTCCTTCAACTTTTCAGCTGTCGACACCCATAAACCAATATTGGACTCCTTAACTCCAATCACACATGTAGTGGACAGCTCCATGTACACTACATCAGGAAATGTTAGTAACCAGCAGGTCACTGAGAGCTTGTCTGGTTGTTTCCACCTCATAGCAACCAATTTCTTGGCAGCCGTAAGGCCAGCATAGATAGGTCTTTTCTGGTACCCAGTAACCGGCAGCTGAGATAAGTCATTCAAAAGAAAAATAGTCACAGATACCGGTACAGTCAAAGCAAATATGTCGGACAACTTAAAGGAGACCCTGTTCCAAAAGCGGGCAACAGACGGGCATTCCCAGAACATATGGAGAAATGTACCAGGAGCCCCCATGGAGCACAGTGTACACCGAGCATCTGCCAGAAGAACCATCATATGCAGCCATCTGAGTGTCAGGTAAGTTCTATGCGCATAGTTCAGGTGGATTTATTGGTGGTTGTGATTGCGAGACGCTTGAAGAATGATAGACAATGATAGAGTGAATCCCAATTAAAATCAGGTTTCAATTCTGGGACATCCTTCTTCCAAAGTCTATCTAAGGGAAGGTCACCATAAGAGGACTCAAGTAGGTAAGTATAAAACATAGAGACAAAGCCCCTGGAAGTTCAGTGATCAGTGATGAGTTTGTGGAATGGATGCCGTGCTAAGTGTTGATCCACGGAACCCCATAAGCCTTAAGCGCTGCCCTAAGCTGTAGATAAAAGAAGAGGTGCCTGGAAGGCCATAACAGCCTTGAAGGTCCTGAAAAGAGCGGAGACCACTGTCACTGTAAATATCTCCCAAGGTGTGAAGACCCTACCTCCCCCATTGGGAAAAATTAATAGGCCTTCGCCCTATGAGTAATTGGTTGTTATTAAATATTGGTGAATTGAGATGCCAGGGGCATTGAATAGAGCATAACTTATGTGCGTTTCGCCAAGTCTGAATAACATTAGTAATCAGAGGGCCGAACCTAAGCTGACATTGTTTGATAGATATGTTTGTGTAAATGATGTCCTGAAGTCTCCATGGGGAGACTAACTCCTCTTCTAAAGCACGCCATGAAACCACAGCTTTGGGATCAAACCAATTAAGGTCTTAATGAAAAGGACCAGAAATACAATTTAAAATGTGGTACTGCCAGTCCCCCATCAAGTCTCCTCCGTTGAGTAGTGGACATTTTAAGTCTAGGCCGCTTGTTGTTCCAAATAAATGTTGAAATTGCCGACTGTAGTTTCTGCCAATGGGGGGGCGATAGAGGAAGCATTGAGCTGATAAAATTAATATACTGCCTAGAGTTAATTTTAATTATTGATGCTCTGGCTTGTAGTAGCCATCAACCTGTCTTTTAGACCCGATTCCAACTAAGCTGTTTAAAGAAGTTTTACCCTTAATTAACACCTCGTTATTAAATATGATCAACCTGTCTCTATTATCTGGCTACGTACCACAATCCTTTAAAGTAGCTGTAATAAAACCACTTCTTAAAAAGCCTAGTCTTGATCTAGAGATTTTAGCCAACTATAGGCCGATATCTAACCTACCCTTTCTCGCTAAAATCCTTGAGAAAGCAGTCGCAAAACAGTTGTGTGACGTTTTACATAATAATAGTTTATTTGAGGTTTTTCAATCTGGATTTAGAGTTCATCATAGCACAGAGACGGCACTGGTGAAAGTTACCAATGACCTTCTATTGGCATCAGACAAACGACTTGTCTCTGTTCTTGTCTTGTTGGACCTCAGTGCTGCTTTCGACACTGTTGATCATGACATTCTACTACAGAGACTGGAACATTGTGTTGGCATAAAAGGAACCGCACTAAGATGGTTCAAGTCCTATTTATCTGAGCGATCTCAATTTGTACTTGTTAACGATAAATCCTCCATGACAGCCAAAGTCAGTCTTGGAGTTCCGCAGGGTTCTGTACTTGGACCGATTCTATTCACCTTATATATGCTTCCTTTGGGAAATATTATAAGGAACCACTCTATAAACTTTCATTGTTATGCGGATGATACCCAATTATATCTATCAATCAAACCAGATGAAACCAATCAATTGGCTAAACTTCAAGTATGCCTTAAGGACATAAAAACTTGGATGTCTATCAACTTTTTGATGTTAAACACAGACAAAACTGAAGTTATTATACTTGGCCCTAAACGCCTCCGAAACGCATTTTCTAATGACATAGAAGCTCTGGATGGCATTAATTTGGCCTCCAGCACCACTGTAAGGAATCTTGGCGTCATCTTTGATCAAGATCTGTCGTTTAACTCCCACATAAAACAAATCTCAAGGACTGCCTTCTTTCATCTACGTAACATTGCAAAAATAAGACACATCCTGTCTCAAAATGATGCAGAAAAACTAGTCCATGCATTTGTTACTTCAAGGCTGGATTACTGCAACTCATTGTTATCAGGTTGTCCCAAAAAGTCGCTTAAGACTCTTCAGTTGATCCAAAATGCAGCGGCACGTGTATTGACAAGAACAAGGAAACGGGATCATATTACTCCTGTATTAGCTACACTGCACTGGTAAAATACAGAATAGAATTCAAAATCCTTCTCCTGACTTACAAATCAATTAATGGTCAGGCTCCAGCATATTTTAAAGATCTCATAGTACCTTATAAACCAACTAGAGCATTACGCTCCCAGACTGCAGGGTTACTTGTGGTTCCTAGAGTCTCTAAGAGTACAATGGGAGCCAGAGCCTTCAGCTATCAAGCTCCTCTCCAGTAGAACCAGTTTCCAGTTTATGTTCGGGAGGCAGACACACTCTCCACATTTAAGAGTAGGCTAAAGACTTTCCTTTTTGATAAAGCTTATAGCTAGGGCTGGCTCAGGTTTGCCCTGGATCAGCCCCTAGTTATGCTGCTATAGGCTTAGACTGCCGGGGGACACCTCCCTGCTCTCTTCCTTCTCTTCCTCTCTCCTCCCCTCCCTCCCCTCTCTTCTTCTCCCTCTCTATCTGTGTGCATTTATGTAAATGTATGTTACTAACTCACTATCCGGGGCATCATCCCCGGAGTGTCTGTCTCTCATGTGGCAGGTTGCCACTGATAAAGTTTACGTCAGGATCATGAATCGTGACAGCGCCTGCTGACCTGGTCCTGCTGGACACCGGGAAGCCTTATTGACATTTTCCTGGATTCATCCATACTTTCTCTTTTTTTTTTTTTTCAACACAACATAATTTCTGTCAAATGTTGTATTTGTACTATGTTGTTTATCCTGTACACACGACATCTATTGCATGTCTGTCCGTCCTGGGAGAGGGATCCCTCCTCAGTTGCTCTCCCTGAGGTTTCTTCCATTTTCCCCCTTTAATTTTGGGGTTTCTTTTAGGAAGTTTTTCCTTGTGCGATGCGAGGGTCTAAGGACAGAGGGTGTCGTAACCTGTACAGTCTGTAAAGCACACTGAGACAAATGTATAATTTGTGATATTGGGCTATACAAATAAATTTGATTTGATTTAGTGAGTTGGGCTTTCGCAGATTAGATGCAAATAGTGTAGAATTGCTTCTGATAAATCCTTTAATTGAGTTCCACAATATCCTGGGTTCTTCGACAGATCCTACATTAAACTCAAAAAATTCTGTGAGTTTTGCCTTAAACTGTATACAGAAATCATAATTTTTTAGTAAAGTTGTGTTAAATCTCCACCTAGGGGCACGGGAGGAGAGTTATCTTAGTGAAGCGGAGCCTCAACAAGCCTAGGACACTGGCAAAAAACCCATGAGCAAAAAAATGAAACAAAAACAAACATGCACACATAAAACAAAAAAGAGAGGCCATTACACCCCCAACCGGCCCTCCCACAAGAAAAACCAAACAGTCCGCAACCAGAATAAGAACCAAGGGCTATACAGAATTGAGCCCAACAACATCCCACGTTAACATTAACCCGACAAATGTGCTAGTGGGAAGCTATAAAATCTAATTAGGAGGTCTCATAAATTTAACATGGATAGCAAAGGCCGCTAAAGATGTGTAATAATAAGATATAACTGAGATTACGATCAAGTGTACTTATGCCGTAGCTGCCTGTGAACCGGGCGTAACGTTACTGATAGAGCTAATAGAGATAACTGCATTTAACAAAAGATAGTGGAGAAAAGGAACCCCAGTAGACAGATGAAGCTGGCCTATTAAAGGAGTCAACATAGCCAGCCACACAGTCAACACAGTATTGCTACAGACGCAGAACAGCCTGTTTCGTTGGTACAGGTTCATTATAAAATAAGTGAAACCGGGCGTGCTTATGGTGCTGATACAACTAGCCGCATATAGCTTCCATGGATAGTCACAAAACAGTAGTCCATTTACAGCCACAAGGCTTGGGCGATCGTGATGTGCAAACCTGTTACTCATTGTCAACATGAGGGTCGATATGATCTGGTGAAATGGTCAATCGGTGCAGCTTGCTCCTCTCCCAGCTCGTCCACCGGAGCGACGTCAACGAGGCGACCAGGAGAAGGGCGCCGCTCCAAAAACCACTCCGCATCCGCGGGTGAAGCGAAGAGATGAGTGGAGTAACCCATTTTAACATTGAGAGTGGCAGGGTAAATCAGGAAAGCATCAGTGCCCTTTTCACGTGCCAAAGCCATAGCCTTTGAGAACGCTCTGTGGCGTTTAGCTGTATAATCACTGAAGTCAGCAGCGAAACGGAGAGATATGTTGCCTACTGAAGGGGGTGTTTCCTCACCTCACAGAGGATAGCTTGACGTGTGGAGAAGCGTAGACAGCAGAAGATAAAAGCCCGGGGTTGTCCTCCATCCGTAGGGGGGCCGCCGCGGAAGATTCTGTGGGCACGCTCTATTTCAGGTTTAAGTTGCTTCAGAGCGGGGAACCACGTGGGTATCATGCGTTCAAGAAACTGCACCGGGGCGTCACTCTCCGTGTTCTCCGGTAAACCATAAACCCGTATGTTGTACCTCCTATTACGGTCCTCCAAATCCGCTATCTTCTGCTCGAAACCCAGCATCTTTTCCTGAACAGTGGATAGAACGGAATAATCTTTCTTTGTGCTTTTTTTCAGAGCATCCAGCTCTCCTTCAGCCAAAATAACCATTGTAGTCACAGTTGCTAGCTCTGACTGCATAACATCAATCTTGCTTCTTATAACTTTTAAAGAGATGATTCGGCGTGAAATTATTTAAATGTGTAATAATAGTGGGAAGTTGTCGGGAGCTCAAGACTCACGCAGCCATTTTGTTCACACGGTCAACCGGAAATCATGACTCGGTAAAGTTGAGGACCCAAATGCAAGACAATGTCAACAAAAAGAGAGCTTTATTTAAAGTTTAGCTTACAAGTCCAAAAATCCAGGCAACAAGAAAAACACAAACCAGGCAAGACACGACGTAGCATGGGTGAAACACGAATGAAGATCTGACCAGGCACACTGGGACAGACAGGGATATATACACACAGACACTAAACAAGGGAACGAGACACAGCTGCGGGAGAAATGCAAAAACACAAGGGCAGGGTGAATGGACACATCAGAAACAAATTAACAATCACAGAGACAGGGAACAACACAAGGACAGGAAGTAAAACAAGACATGACACAAGGGGAGTGAGCATTTCAAAATAAAACAGGAAATGCAAATCGAGAGTTGTGACAGACTGAGGCTGGACAGAGGCAACGTGAATTTAATGAAGTGTGGAGCAGAGAGCCTTCTTGTATGACTTCCAAGGCAACAGCAGGCAGAGAAATGTATACCTCCCCAAACTCTCAACCAGGGCCAGCTTCATTAGGGCATATGGATGAGGCAGAGAGAAGAGTACAGTCTGTAAAGCACACTGAGACAAATGTATAATTTGTGATATTGGGCTATACAAATAAATTTGATTTGATTTGAAGAGTCTCCACACATTGTTCTGCTGTTAAACACAATCTTCCACTGCAGGGAAAGGTTTTCTTGTGCTGGATCCCCCAGTGATTGACCATTAGATGTGATTTGTTTCACTTGACTACCATATGGCAATGTTCCTGTTGTTACTGCTTACGTTTGAAATGAACTAAATAAATGAATTTATCCTTCATGGTTTTGTTTCACCAGAGATCCCAAATTGATTGATTCATTTGAGAGCCAGAATAACCACGTAGTGATAACACATGCCCTACAATGTTTCAGTGGACCTTCTAGGTGGTCTGATTAAAATAAAAGCAGTTGCTACCAATATCAAACTGGTGAGCTAGCCATCACACTTTAGACCAGAGATGGAAATTACAAACCTGATTTCATAGTCACTGACTATGTGGTTT
>NC_041363.1:29432033-29474533 GCF_900634415.1 Cottoperca gobio | reverse complement strand
TATGATAGGGCGCTTGGTGCGTTATTTACGCTAAACATGGCAGAAAAGCAAAATAAAACTAATTATTTTCTATATAATGATTGGGAGGAAGAATTATTTTTTACATAAGTGAAAGAAAAGTGTGTATGTCTCATTTGCGGGGGCGACGGCAAAGTGGAACATTGTGGAGACACTTCGGTACGTGTCACAAAAGCTACCATGCTAACTACCCACCTGCAGCACTGCAGGCAGAACAAGTCGTACGTTAAAGGCAGCTTTGGGCAGCAGCAGTCTCTTTTCACGAGGCCGGTGAACAAGTCACAGAAAGCAACGGAAGCTTCATTTAGAGCTGCACATTTTTAATAAAGAACAAGAAAGCCTTTTCGGACAGAGAGGTCTTGAAAGGTGCAATGATGGTTATTGAAAACACTGTTCAAAGACGAGAAGAAAGGTTCTGATGTCATCTCCACTCCGATGTTACAAAGTTAGTGTTTGTACAACTAGGATATGATTTGAAGATGTGACAGTTAATGAATTCGTATAAAATGTTGCAACCTGTACAGTAACCTCTACAGTCTGTAAAGCACACTGAGACAAATGTATATTTTGTGATATTGGGCTATATAAATACATTTGATTTGATTTGCAGAAGTGATACTTTGTATAACTGTTGTGATTTTGAACCAAATGCTACAAATGTGCTCATTCATACAAAACTGTCAATAAAGATATTTACAAAAATATCAGAGATATGATAACTCTGACTTTCAAATGTTGAAATAGATTGAGAACATAAATAAATAATGTTGCATGTTTAAATATAGCTGTTTCCTACCATGGTAAATCATTGTTAATAATCATTGTGAGCAATAATTAACATTAACATGTGATCAGACAGTCTCTTCACATATATGAATATGTATTATGATTATTATTATTAATGATAATATTATCATTAAAGGTGAACCGTGCAACTATGTTATTCAGGAAGTTTGTATCAAACAAGTAGCCCTTCGTATTATTCAGTACCCTTGAAGTAGCTCTCAGTATCAAAAAGGTTGGTGACCCCTGCATTAGAGGATAAAGCCAACTAAAATGTATAGCAATATCATTCAATCCCTCTGGCAGTCTGTTCAACACTTTGGTCAGGGGTTTCTACTATCAACTACTTTCTAGATATACACACTAAATTGTATGGATATTCTTGGTTCCCACGTGTGATTCCTCACAATATATTTCAATAAGACTTATGGAATAAGCCATGGCAAGTATCACCCTCAGGAAAAATGGTAGGCATCAGATTGTTAGGCGTCATTATGCTCAAACAAAGTGATTGTTGGATTATCAAACAGCGTCAGAAACCCCCTCTCCACTCATGTTTCCAATAGCATAATTGGAGGGTCTCCGAAACTTGCAACCCAGAACCCTTTGTGCGGTGATTGGTAGCCAGGTGTGTGGAGATTTGAAAATAAGTAGTAGTGTGAAGAATGATAAAAAGAGAGAAAGAAAACTTTCCAAAAGTGTGTACCATGGTTTTTGCCCCATCTGATGGCGACAAGATGGCGCCGTGGATGGCTGCCGCATCTCGAGCTCCTCTCCAACTCTGGGACTGTTGAACTCCTGAGCTCAACGAAGTGTCACTACTTAAATATGTTTCTGTATAGTACATACATCTGTTCCACATAGCCACGTTTATATTTTACAGTATACAGTATTTAATTCCAATGTACAGTATTTTACATTATAGTCTTATACTTATACTTATTCTATTTTATATGTTTGTATTCTACCTATTCCTGCATTTTACTTGCACCATTATGTCTCTTGCATCATTTTCTGTTTTTTTTTTCTTCTTAACTATACTGTATGTTGCATTGTTAGAAGAGCCTGAGACTTAAGATGTTCATTGCCAACAACAACTCTGTAGCTTTTTTGCACACTTTCAGGTAAAGCGAAAGGTGGGGGAATCTGTTTTTACATCAACAGTGGCTGGTGCAATGATGTGACAGTGATCCTACAGCCCTGTTCTGCTGTTCTGGAACAATTTTTTATGAACTGCAAACCCTTCTACTCCCCCCGTGAGTTCGATTCATTCATTCTGGTCGGTGTTTACATTCCACCGCAGGCCAACATGCAGGATGCGCAGCGCGTGCTCGCTGATCAGATCCTGTATGTGGAGCGGACATACTCCTTAGTTATCATCCTCGGTGACTTTAACAAAGGAAAACTCAACCACGAACTCCCTAAATACAAACAGTTTGTTAAATGTCCGACCAGAGAGGAATATTTTGGACCACGGTTACACCACAGTCAGCGGTGCTTATCATGCCGTCCCTTGTGCTGCACTTGGTTACTCTGACCACGTCATGGTCCACCTGATTCCTGCATACAGGCAGAAACTAAAGCTCTGTAAACCTGTTGTGAGGACATCAAAGAAGTGGACCAGTGAGGCTGTGGAGGATCTTCAGGCATGTTTGGACTGTAGTGATTGGGATGTTTTTAGGTCTGCTACCAACAGTCTGGATGAGTACACAGAGGCTGTGACGTCAGACATCAGCTTATGTGAGGACCGCTGTGTACCATCACGCACCAGGGTGAGTTACAACAATGACAAACGCTGGTTCACAGCCAAACTCAGGCAGTTACGGTTGGAAAAAGAAGACGCATTCAAGAGTGGGGACAGCGAAAGGTTTAAAGGGTCAAAGTACAAGTTCAGCAAGGCGGTGAGAGAAGCTAAACGACAGTACTCTGAGAAACTTCAATACCAGTTCTCAGCCAATGACTCTGCTAGTGTCTGGAGAGGGCTAAGGCAGATCATCAACTATAAGCCTAGAGCCCCCCAGTCCATGAATGATTTGCACATCGGCAATGAACTGAATGAGTTCTACTGTCGCTTTGAAAGACAATGGGACAGACCTGACACCATCCCCCCTCACCCCTCAAAATCCCCTCACTCTTCATCAGCTCCAGCCCAGGAGCCCCACCCACCACCTCAGCAGAGGCCTTAGCCTATTTATGCATCAACTAAACCAGAGCAAATTCCTTGTAGGTGAATAAAAATTATTCTGATTCTCATAATAAAGCCTTTGAATCTTTGAGCATATTTCTATGTTTTTGTTAGGGTTAGGGCGGAATTTAGGTCACGTATAACAAAGAACTTTCACCCAGATGACTGCTGTTCATGTTCTATGTGAAACCAAAAGTTGAGTTATATTAAGATAGGTACGTAAAGTAACATAACAAAGGCTAATACATAGAATATCTAACTTAAGTTCCATAACAATCTTTGTTATTTTAAAGGTGCAATGTGTAAGATATGCCAGAATTTAAGTTTAAAATATTCAAGAAATTAACTAACATTATCAACAGAGCTTGAAGAGGTAACAGTGTTGACGTTATGTCTATTTATTGTGTTGCAGCGATATCTACTGAAGTTAGCATGCTAACCTACTAGCCCTTGTGTCTTTTAATACCCCTCGTTTCTCAGGAGGCTATAGTGAGTCACTGTAGCTCCAGTCTGCCCTCAGTCCAGAGAACGAAAAAGTAGAAATGCAAGAGGGCTTGTTAATAATACATCCATTGTGCATGAGCGTTTTATAGTTTTGTTTATTGGATTGAATTCAGAGTGGCAGAAACGGGAAAAATTAATTGTCCTACTCGCTGTTGTGAGACTACCTGGGAGTAGAGCATGCACTCTCAATTGTGGGAGATTGAGCTTCAGTCAGCAGTTAGCTTAAATTTAGACAGCACAAACCTCTGATCCTGTGGGACTCACCCCCAGGATAAGCAAACTTTCTGTTACTGCCGTTGCTGTGGCTGCTAACTCTGTTCTGGGAGCGGCCGAGTGCCGATAGCGCTCGTCCCGGTGGGGCGGTCTCCTGGCTGAAGGGAGGATGAGACAAAAGTGTGGGTCGTTTTCTCGTTTCTGCCACTTTAGATTTTGTCCAAAAAATCAACTATAAAAACGTAATGTTACACAGCCCCCAGATAGTGGCACAAACACAAAGATGGGTAATGGAAAATATTGGTCAACGCCATACTTGAACATTGTAAGATAGCAGTGTTATTTTGACCGTCTCTCAGAGTTCAACAGTTTGGTCATATTTGTTTATTCTTGCCCTGCTGTTAGTTAATAGTTTGCTTTTTTTAAATAAATATAACTGATGACTAAATTTAGAGCAAGTGGCTATGCATTACTGATTGTACATTTAACACATACCATGCTCTTTTCCTAAACCTAACCAAATAGTTTTGTTACCTTAACCTAATCAAACTGTGAACGTTTAATAACGTTAACCACATGTTTAAAACTGTGACTGTTAGATTTAGGTATGACGTGTTTATCCCCTGAATTTATGTTAGATGTAATAAATGTTGTTATTAGGCCTGTTTATAAATACTGAGATAGGGAAAAACAGTGCTGAATGCAGCAGGAAAACCGTTTCCACTGTACTACAGCTGTACTGTAGAGGCAGCAATTAGTTCTTTGTTTCTCTCTTTCTCTCCTCCCGGCAACCCTGTTGTTATGTGAAGCAGATGCATTTTCAGCAACTTCTGAGGATAAGAGAAACCTTCACATTTACATATTTTGTTCATGATTATTCACAAATGGGTACATGCTAATAAAATACTGGCTACAGGGACTCAAGACATTGTCCCTTTACCCTATTTGGCTAAATTAGCCAAATTATTAGTACAAACAAAAGTACAAACAATTATTACAATCGAAATTATATTCTGTGCATTCCTGTTATTTTAGCCTTTACTGTTTTATTTATAACATGATTTAGACAATGAGCTGAAATGAATTAGACTGCTGAACTGATAAAGTCCTTGTTAAAAATGTATTTCACCTTGAAATTAAGTTAAACGGTTTGGGTTTTTAGCTTGTTCAACTGCCCCCAAATGGCCAACAAATAAATGAATGCAGCTTTAACAGTATCATTTATAGAACAAACAAGATAATGTACATAAATCAATATTTGCGGCTGTGGCTCAGAAGATAGAGTGGTCGTCTACCAATTGGAGGATCGGTGGTTTGATCTCTATATGTTCAAGTCTATATGTCAAAGTGTCCTTGGGCAAGCTACTGAACCCCAAATTGCTCCCAATGGTGGTTCTGTTGGCTACATGGGACCCGTGTGTGTGTGAGTGTGTGTGTGTGTGTGTGAATGTTTATAGATTGTGATGCCTAGGTGGTTCCTCTGCCACCAGTGTTTGAATGCTGACTTGCGTTGTAATAGCGCAAAGACGAGAAAAGTCCTTTGTAAATGCAGTCCATTTACTATGTACCATACTTATACTGTGTTGTAGTAAAATACCCAGGCAATCATAAAAGCTGCATTTTTATCAAAATTAGATTTACTGAGTGGCTATAATCCACGTATCTGTCTAATCTCACACCAGCAGTTTCAGTTCACCCTACTCTGATGCTCTTTTAATGGAGAAAGAAGCATTCCCTGCTCTATTGCCTGCCAGAGACACATTCCAGTGCATTGGATGTGACAGGCAAATCTATCACATGACCCCAGGCAAGAGAGTGGCTGACACTAATTAAAATCTATTTGTACGAGATACTGAGATTTAGTACACACACACACACACACACACACACACACACACACACACACACACACACACACACACACACACACACACACACACACACACACACACACACACACACACACAGTTAGGCCATCATCAGGATAGGCAGAATTCAAACAATATTGAAATATAATATTCAATAACAGAATAACAAAAGATCTTTCATCCAAACCAGTTAGCATAATTTTTTCTTTTTCTTCTTATTTCTAATCTACTGTCAAAGCAACCTCTCCAAGGTTAGAAAACAGCTTCTAATTGAATGGATTTAAAGCAGATTTATATCACTTTCTAATGGATATGGCTAAGCATTTCCCCCTCTTAAAGTAATGAAAGGGCAACAGCAAGTGTCATTGTATTGCACAAATATACATGAGTGATTTGACTTTCAGTCGTGCCTATTCATATAGAGCTGTGATGATGGATTTCCCAGCAATAATGAGTTCAGCAATATTTAACATCACAATTTGAAACAGTACAAGGATACACTTCCAATTCAAGACCAATTGAAACAGTAGACATTACGGTTAAGTTATATTAAAACAATTTGTCTGTTTCAGGATAATAAATCAGAAACTTATCTGGATCGTAGTCTTTGGCTTTTTGGCCTAAGGGTGGTGTTAGATGACCAGGAGAGTCCAGAAATTAAAGAGTTCATCCTCTGAGCAAAATGATTGTGATAAGTAAATGTCATGGCAATCTGGCCATTAAATTTTGATACAGCTTTTTTTGTGTACAAGCAGGAATTTTAGCCCGACAGTGGCATTATACAAAAAGGACGAGAGGACAGGGGGTCATCAAAAACATTCAGAATCATCACAATGTATTTCCCATTTCCATGGCTTCTGGCCCAAGCAGCATTGATCGGTTGACTTACTGTCTAACCAATATCCCCATCCTAAGGTCTCGCTATATTTTTTTAAAACTAGGTTGTATCACACGTCTAAACGTGTTTATGTGTTCCAACCAAGGGGCAACTTCCGGGTCTGAAAAGTAAAGTGCCTTAAACCTGATTATTTCTAACGGTGGCTCTACTGGTTCCAAACAGAAGTCCAATTGTATACTGTGAGAAAATTACCCTACTTCTTCCTTGATTTATTACCTCAGTAAACCTTTTCCTAATTACTTTATTGTCTCCCTCGTTAGTTTCAAGTATTCTTCAATACAACATGATGCTTATTTTGAACAAAACCAATGGTTCCATTTAGAGTAAAACAGACGATAAAGCAGGGTATCCTTTAGGGCAGTGCTACTCATTACGCGGCTCACAAGCCTCCTGCGGCTCGCCAAGCTTTAATTGGTGGCTCGCATGGCAGTGGGCTAAATAAAGGGGTGATAGATATGATTATGCAGTCAATACAGATATTTCCTAAAAACAAGCAGGGCTATTACATATAACCCATTAAAACACTGAAAGTGTCTGCTCTATTAGCCTACAAATAATACAAATAATTGTAATAATAATTAGACTAGTATAGAAATAAATCAAACTTAAGGTCACTAAAAAATATGTTATCATAAGCATGCTTATGAATATTGACATTTGCTAAAAAATAATTTATATAGCTAAATTGGAGGATACTACGACCAACCTGGCACTTCATACTCGCGTTAGATTGGCTCCGGTGGACTCGTTTCACCATTTCATGCTAGTTCGCGCGTGTTTCTACAGGCGTAAAATGGATCGAATTCTTATAAAAAGAAGTTGCACACCAGGTGGACAGAAACAAAGCGTGACAAACGAGCAAAATGAAGATTTGGCTTTGGCGCATCCAACAACCGCAAATCGAGAGGAAGATGCTGGAGATGTGGTTTGTGGACAGACAACAGCTGCTCCCGTTAAAAAAAAGAAAGGTACGAGCCACACAAGATGAGCATGGACATGAAAAGTGGACAGGAATTTGTATTGGTTCTCCACGAGTCGAACCCTTTGTGCTTAATGTGCAAACAGACCCGCTCTGGTTTAATTTTGGATCAATTGGAGCGGCATTTCCAAACGACGCATCCAAAATTCAACAAAATTTACACACCTGGAAATGAAATTAGAAAAAAAAAATAGAGCAGCTTTCTTCTCTTTCTGGAAAACAAAGGCTCATACACAGGTCAACTAATACAGCTGAACGATTAACTGAGGCATCTTTTGAGAAAAAAACCCTTCAGCAGAAATATTGTTTGCAGAGTTTGACAACATAATCCCAGTATTAAAATAATCCTGCTTGTTTTGAATGAATTGGTTGGCTGCATTGCATATTGTATGTTCTGGGTGAGGTGACATATTAATAAGCAGATGGGCTTTTTATGACTGGATGTAGCTTTTCATACTTTGCGGTAAAAGTGGCTCTCCTATTGACTTTGTCCTATCAATGTGGCTCTCATCTAAAAAATAGTGAAGACCACTGCTTTAGGGCATAGGTCACTAACAGGCGGACCGCGGTCCTTTTCTCATTTTTACGGCATTGGTTTAGCGGTTCAGGAAACTCACAGACCAATTACAGGCGAGTTAAGCCATCCCACGTGATGCTACTCAGCCAATCAAATCTGTGCATTCCAACCGGCACAAGTTAGCGATACAGGGAGAGAAGACGGAGAAAGGGAGAGAAACACAGAAGAAGAGACTAGTGAGCGGCAGACAGGGAGAGAAGAATAACTACTCATGGTGCTCTCCAAGAAGAGAAAAGTCAACAGAGCTTTCAACCCAGAATTGACTCATTCATGTTCATCCTTCCCACTGGGAGCACATATGTCTCATATGTTCAGAGACCGTGGTGATCATTAAAAGTGGTGATGTGAAATGCCACTATGAGACAAAGCACAACAAACATACACACTCAAGTCTGAACTGAGGGCACAGAAAATAAGCACTCAGAGTCATATATGATGTTGATTTGTGACTAAATAAAGCAAATAGGCCACCTGTCAGCATCATCAGCCACAGAAAACAGTTTAACCCAGGATGTGCTAGTCTGGGTTAAACTGTTCAATTGTTAAGATGTGTTCAGACTGATTTATTCTAACATTGGTTGAGACTGTTAAATCAAGATGTGAAACAGTTAAAGAAAAAGGGAAACTCAAGCTGCTGCTACACTTTATTAAATTTTTCTAAGATTAAGCACTTTTTTTTCAAAAGCTATTTTATTTATTTTTTCTCCATTTTATTTTTAAATGCAGCCCGAGAAGAACACTATACATCTCTACAGTATTATATATCTGTATAGTTCAATGTTATATTGTCGAAATGTTTTTAAATTGTACTTTCTTTATTAGATTTGACAGTCAGTTGTTGATTACATGCAGACGTTGATACAGCTACTAGGCTACTTCAATATATCTCACACTAATTCCTAACGCAGGTTAGACATTATGATGCTCCGGACCTTTGCTTGTGGAAATTTTCTCTAACTGGACCTCTTAGAATTTTAGTTGAATACCCCTGTTTTAGGGGCATGGCTACCTTGTGATTGAGAAATTGCTACCACGTCGTTACAACTGTGGTATCGTTACCTCTGTGTTGTTCAGCGTTCAGTTGTACTAAAAGACACTCTGAGTCGGGTGTTAATTTTTTCTGTTAAGAACATTGTTAAACATGTTTTTTGCCAGCCACTGTTGGAAATATAGTTTTTAGTAAATGAACTGGGGAAAAGCAGTATCAGACTGTAGTTGAGGATAAGCATGTAATCTTTGAAATTTCTTTTTACATATGTTCAAAAGTGAAAGTTATTCGAGAAACCATCACTTCCATCATAGAAAGTCAATAAACATGACTTGATATTACTCTTAAAAGTAAGCTTAGTAGTATCAAACACACACACACACACACACACTAAAGATGGGCAACAACACTTGGAGAGGTGAACACAAAACATACTACACTATATTTCTTTTCATATGTGTCTCCAAAATTTCCCTCGGGATCAATAAAGTCTGTCTGTCTGTCTGTCTGTCTCTCTACAAAAAAAGCTCTTCATCTCTTTCTGTTAAAGAGTCAGCGAAATGTCACACTTTCAAGGGACAACATTAGAATTTGAAGAATGCCTTTCAAGCTCTGCTTTTTTAATCTCCTTTCTCACTGCGTAAGGCAATCTTTTTCCAGGTGTCCCAATTGGTTTGGAAAACTAAGGAATCAAACCATAAATGTGATGTTACATTTTTATCCCCAAGTAGGACACAGTGAGATATTATCATGAAAGCCATATTGAGGTTTCAGCCGTATTGTTTACAGATAGGAAACACTGGCTTTTGTTCTTCTTGCCTCAGGGAGGTTGAAAAATAGCACAGAGAGTGGCCTGCTTGTTGAGGCAGAACGCTGACCTGAAAGCAAACAGCAGAGATTTAGCATGGCTAATAAAGCATTTTTGTAGACCTGTCATTGCAGTGAATTCAACTGCTTGACTGAGCAATGCTAACAGGTTTAGCAGTTTAATGGGAAGCAGGTGGCAAGAATTGTAGCAGGTTCAACAGTAGCAGATGTTAGCGATGACAGCTGGCACAGTGCCAGAAATTTTCACGTCAACAACTCATTTAATCCATGACTAAGATTTAAAGGACCATCCCAGTGTGTGTTAATGTTTCACGGTGTTCTACCACAAAATCAAATGTACTTTACATTTCTGCTGACCTTTAAGATAGTGTTTTACATTTATTTCAATTCCACTTGGTATGCCTTAATAAAGTTATCCGTCACATTGACCATCATGTCTAATTTTATTTTTGTGTAATTGTAGTGATGCTGTGCATAGTTTCCGAATCAGTCTGTAATTACAACTGCATTACGACACATCAGGAAGCTTTGATGACACAGAAAGCAAACGTGATGTTAATTGTGATGGATTCATATCTCAAGTTAATTTTCATATAGTACCAAAACGAATACAAAAACAATATTTCTAGATGATAGTTTGCAGCGTTTAAAAATACTGGTATGGTTCTATAAGATTTGTTATTAAAAATTGCCAAAAACATGAGTAGGATGAGACAATTTAAAAATGTTCACTATAAATCAGCTGCTTTGTACAAAATTGTATGAATCAAATGGCATTGTATAAGTGCAATGCCATGTCAATTGGAAGCTTTAGTGTTTAGCCATGCTAAGCTATAGCGTCCTGAACAGACAGACTGTTAGTCAAACTGAAATATCTCAGTATTGGATTGTACAAATATTTGTGTTCCCCAGACGATAAATTGGAATAAGTTGGTGACACCTAGATTGTGCTCTCTGTTGCTTTTTCTGTTTTTGTTTATTTGTTCAGTTTTCAGCTGTCCCTTTCTTTTACCAGGAAAGAACATTTCAAAATTGACTTGTCAAAGTTTTTATATTGTTTATGGCTCAACAGGGAATATTTTTAGAGATTTTAGTTGGAGGAGCAGCAGGTCTCTATTGGACTTGCAGGAGATGATGGCGGGGGCAGCGCGGCTGATTAAATTGTAACAGCAGGGATCTTTTTCTACATAAAGGGTTGGTGTACAGACGTCGTAGTGTTAATAAAAACCTGCCTTCATCACTCAGAGACCATTTGTATTAACTGTATTACCCTTCAATGCGGGAGTTTTCCTCCTTTATTATAGTCCGTGTTTACATCCCACCACCTCAGCCGTGAACAACCAAAATACAGACAGATTAGATGATCCTGATCCTGTCTGCCTGCATTTGTCTGTGTTTGCTTCCTTCCAACACCACACAAACCATCTGCACCCTACCTGCACTCAGGATCTGTAAGGAGGATGCCCTCCTGCTTCAAAAGCTGATTCCAGGAGGGCCAACATCGACTCCATCATCAAAAAGGCCCAGCAGAGACACATCCTCACTCTAATATATATATATATATATATATATATATATATACACGCACACACATTTTCTGAAAAATTCTGAACATGACTTTGAGTTGGGTTCAAGTCTGAGCAGTATTAGTCAGTGTGAAAACTACTCACACATATTTCTTATCGGAGTCCGAAACTGTAAAGTTTTGCATTCTACAGTGTTGATCAGACTCTCTTTTGGCCATAGGAAGACCAAACATAGTGGTGGAGAAAGAAATGGCTTCAGTGAAACATAGAATTACTTATTCTTCAGCTAATGGTTGATGATGAAGAATTCTCATTAGAGGGACAGGTTTTGTGGTGTAATGTAGCAATGCTATCAAGGCAGGTTATTTTGTGGTACCTTTAGTGCACCAGCATCTGCAGCAGATCCGGGGTCCACTCCTGTGATGTAGATCCCCAGTCCATACTCAGCACCACCTCTGATCATTAGGCCCAGAGAGCGACCATCGTCCATATTCAGGTTAACCTATAGGGGACACATGACATTCAGATCCTTAAGTGTTGTCAATAAACCAAAGTATTAAGCGTAGAAAGGGTGCAACATCATGGAACATTCTGTATATTTTGGTGTCTTAGTGTGGACTTCAGTCATGTGGGAAGAACGAAGCAGCAGGATGTGTCAGTAACAATCAAGGCAGTTTGGTGTCACTATTACGTATTCTTACATTTTGCACTTGCATGTCAGAGATATCACTCATTGCTATTTTTAGGATTTAAGAAGCAAAGTATGCATGTCAAAACAGCTTTAAAAGTAGGTTAATTTGACTTTGATATAAATATAAAAATAGGTTTTATGGTAATAGACTCCTCAGTGTTGGGTATTCCACTACAACTATTGTTAATCTGTGTGTGCCATAAACTATTAAATAAAAAAAAAATATTATTATTTTTCAAGGTGAATATCCTTAACACCTAGATTTAGCTATATATACATTCTTTCCTATAAAACACCCTCAACATGTAATGAATGCTGCTGGCTTGTTTATTCTGCCAGATATGGTGAATTACTTTGGGTTAGGAGTACTGTGCTTACAGTAAAGAGTTTCAAGTGTCTTGCTGTCTTCCTCACGAGTGAGGGGAAGCAGGAACCCGACCCTCATCTATGGTCATGAACGCTGAGTAATCAGGGAGAAGGACGTCGGGGCTATTACTTAGCTTGCTGCCACCATAACTTGTACCTGGATAAATGGGTACAGGATGGAGGATAATTGGATGGATAAATAGTTCCAATAATGTTTGAGTCAAGACTTAGAGAATAAACACACAGCAAGCAACTCAGAACAAACCAGCTTTCATTATTTTTCTCTATAACAATTATATTATGATTTTAGGTGTACCCCTACATAATTTATTGTACGTAGTCTAATCGTTCTTTCCTGTGGTCGACTGATTGTCAAATCATCTTTTGGGGGTTCTTTTGCTCATTGATTGACATTGTTTGTAGTATGTAGGGGTGTGTGTGTTGGTGCGGGTGCGGATGCGAATGCGGATGCGGATGCGGATGTTGATGCGGATGCGGATACGGATGCTGATGCTGTCTATACTGCTGAAAGTTTCCTCCTGTGAGAAGCCTTTATATCAGAGCCACTCTGGAGTGTTCTCTGCCAACACCAAATTGTCAGAGTGCTGCCTTTGATGGGAAGAATGAGAAGTTTTTTGATTGGTCAATATTGAAACCAGGGCCATCACACTTCCTACTCTGTTTTCAAACTGCATCACAGAAGCAAAGGTTACTTCTTCCTGAGAATTACCAAAACCATGTGATCCATACACTCACACTGTGCACCTTTGAGCATGTGCCACGGATTATGATTCACTGAATGATTTTAGGAAAACTTTCTTTGAAATGTCATGTAAAATAAAAAGATTTAGGGCAAGAGCAAAGTTAACTAAGGTCAATTAATAAACAGACCTGCATGTTATTTAATTATGTGGAAAATACTTTTTTCATACTGTAAAGCAGGGGTCCCCAAACTTTTTCCTGTGAGGGCCACATAACTTTCCCTTCTCTGATGGGGGCCGGGGTCAGTTTGTAACAGAAAAAGTGTGACGATCGCAGGGGTGCCTAAACGTAAACATTTATTGTTTTCCAGAAAGCCACACATAACCAAGCTGAGCTAACAGTCCACTTTTTAGCTTTGAGAGTTTGTCTGCTCGCATTTGGCCTTGCAAGTTATCATACTTGTCTTTGTGACGGGATTCATAGTGTCGGCGCAAATTGTATTCTTTGAATTCCGCCACCGCCTCTTGACAGGTGAGACAAACAGCCTTTTCTTTGCATTGAACAAAAAAATAAATCGGTTAAATACCCTGCATTCTGAATCAATTTTTCTCTTAACTAACCTTTTCGCCATTATTCCGTTCTATTTGACAGGGGCTAGTCTAGGATTCGCGTGGCCAGACTGAAAAAAAAATCATAATGCGTCTCTGGTATTGTTCAGGGGGCCGGGCCAAATGTGGAGGCGGGCCGTATCCGGCCCGCGGGCCTTAGTTTGGGGACCACTGCTGTAAAGTAACAATATATCAGGTTGTGTATCGCGGTAACTTTATGCACATTGTCTTATGCCAGCCAACATTTCATTATGAGGGTTAGTTCAGTACTTTCTGTCCCACTCACCCCATTTAAAAATAAAAAAGACAATATAAATACCATAAACTGATAAAAACAAAATATGCATAAATACAAACAGAATAAAGGAAAACACAAAATGAACAGTGTAATGCTGCACTGTTCAGCTGACAATGAGTATACATACAACAAAGACTTGATCGTAGGAAGATAAAGCAACACATCATGTAGATTAATTAAAAGATAAATTAGACATCATGAATGAAATATATAGACAATCTGTTTATAGATTTCCTAAATGCATTTGATAATATCCATCTTGGAAATCCATACCTGTGCACCATGCACTTTATCAGAATGCTGAATTTGCCGGTTTAACTAAAAGGAAGGTGAAGCAGGCCAAATTGGTGCAAGTATGACTAGTTTCTCTAGAATGAGAATGTTCTTCCTAGAAAAATGACAGAAGTGTTCTGTTATGTAGCTGTACTTTGACAGTGACATCACAGAGACTCTGGTTAATCTCTCGTCTTTTATATACCCTCAGTGTTGGTTTCTTTTAACCATGACCTCAAATAAGTAGTTTTAGTGATCAAAGTACATCAACCATAGTGGTAGCAATTAAATTAAGAACATTTTAATAAATTATAGTGGAGTCTGTAGCTACTCATCCAGTGTTGTTGGTTTTTCAATGTTTCCTGTGGCCATAGAGGAACCAGTGTATAATAACTCCCACATGAGAGTTTTCTAAATGAACGGCCATCTTAGCTGGCCAAAATTGTTAGTCAGTGCCTTCCATACATTAGAAACCATTCATATGACCATTTTTTTCTGATCTGCTGTGACAGCATTAACTTGAAGTCGCAGTAATGACGTTTCCCGAGCAGCATAACAAGCTGAAAACGAAACATCCAACATTATATCACCTTAGAAAGTGAGCAAATATTTTCCTGTTTACATCCTTCAAACATCGGCATTCATTTGGAGTTTCTGTTGTCCTTATGAATTTTATGTTCAATATTCACTCTGCCTTCTTGTTTGGTCTCCACCAACTCCTGATATAAATATCTGACTCCATTATTTTTTACCATCAAGTTGCTAGCTTTGTCTGTCTGCTGTTTACTGAAGGACAAGTAATGTACAGTGGGTTTATTACCTGCCTGCTGATGCTGCTGCAAAACCAGGTATATTAAAACAAAGTTTGTGGGCTATAAAACCAAAAGGCTTATAAGCTCTGCAGAGCTGAGGGGAACACCAGCGTTCGTAATAACTACCTGTGGGATTGTCCCTTCACAATAAAATGTCATCACAGTTCAGTAGCTGAAACCAGAGAATGTTTCATATTTTTAGCAGATAGATGACTGAAATGATTAGCCCATTAACTTTCAATACAGTATATTGACTAATCTTGTACTGCCTGTTTTACCTCCCCTAGAAGACAGCGGTAGGAGGTCAAATTACATATTCTTGAGGACACTAATTCTTATTTTGAGAGAATATTTTTATTATTCTGAAGCCAATAAAATAAATAAAGCCCTGCATGTAATTACTATCACCTGAAAGGCTTGAAGGTGAATTTTTAGAGACTCATTCAGTCAAATAGACCCTTTACAATACACATAGTCATTTGATCCACTGGTAGAATAGAGAACATATTGATCAGTGCAGCTTTAAGTAAAATACACTTTTTGCATTCCCAATTTGTCACATTGCTTATTATTTCAAGCCATGCTTTTACAAAATTCAAGGTTCATTTATTGTCATTCTGCAACACAGGGTTGCACAACAAAATGAAGTTGTAGCCTAGTCCATTCATGCTATACAAGAAAAACATGAAAAATCAAAACAAAACAGAAACAGTATATAGCATAGCATGTATTGCCATTTTCTAATTTGCATCGGTAGGAATGAGGCTTAAAATATATAAATTACAACTAATGAAGGTTACGATCAGAGTTACATCGGACCCAAGAGCAGACAGGCCAGGCCAGGCTGTGAGCGTGACAAGCTGGAGATGGTGTTGAGTTGGGGAAGCGAGCAGATAGGTCAAAAGGTGGATGATATGTAATCCTGGAAGCACAAAGAGAAAACACTAGGGACAAAAACGTTTCACGGGGAAAACTCATAATAGAACCAACACTGAGCGTCCGAGAGCGAGAGTATACCACTTGGTTGAAACAACAATCTGACTGGAGAACCGGAGTAGTTACACTGTTGCTGATGATCTGTGGGGAAGGTCACGTCCAAGCCACACCCAGACCAACAGGAAAAGACTGGACACACAGGAAAACGTGAAACAGAGGAAAACACTAGGAGTTAGAGACCGTGACAGTAACCCCCCCTCAACGGGAGCCTTCAGACGAACCACCAGGTTTATCAGGGTGGTCTCTCAGGATGGTGCGGTGGCGTTCGGCGATGCGTTGATTGTGTTCAGTGGAGCAGAGCAGAGTGGGCATCTCTCCCAATCTTTTCGGCAGCGTTAAAGGTAGGCTTGAACTGAGGGTACTGCGATCTCATCTTCTTGGGCAGGGATTCAAGGTGGTTGATATCCCAGCGAACACTGGAGACATACCTGTGGCCACGCTTGATAGCGAATTATGGAAGTATTCTACCCAAGGCAGGTGTATGCTCCAGGAGGAGGGGTTCTTTGCTGTGACACAGCAAAGCACAGCTTGCTCCGTCTGCCTGTTAGTCTGAGGATGATAGCCAGAAGAGAGACTGACAGATGCTCCAAGTGCACGACAGAATGCTTTCCATACCTGAGATATGAATTGCGGCCCTTGATTAGAGACGATGTCGGCTGGAATGCCTCGTAGCCGAACCATGTTGTTCACCAGGAGTCGGCAGTCTCAGCAGCTGTGTGTAGTTTAGGCAGGGGCACAAAATGTACGGCGTTGGAGAATCTCTCGACTATGGTTTAAATCAGGGATGGGCAACTTTGAGGATAGGCCAGAGGTCAACTCACTGCCAGAAGGGCCACTTTGCACCACCCCCCCCTCACAGCACCCCCCCTCGCGGAGCTCCGACAGCACCCCTCCTCGTGAAAATTGAAAAAACGAAGGCGCAAGAGTTTGCCACCATGGAAGAACACCTGTAGTAGTGTCCTAACAAGAACAGGGTCCGGTTGACACCGGGTTGGAATACGAAGCGTGAAGAATGGATACATAGGAGAACCTAAGAGCGGCTAGAGTCAGGCGCAAATAAATGGTTATCTGGACCGGTACTTGGATCAGGCTGGTCTTGTTGTGCGTTCATTACCAAACTCTCAAACTCTCAGCTACAAACAGGGCATCAGGTATAAGATTCCTAGAACCGGGACGATAGGTGAGGGTAAAATTGAATATACCAAAAAACAATGCCCAGTGGGCTTGATGAGAGTTGAGTCGTTTGGCAGTTTGGATGTAGGTGAGGTGAGATTTCTATGATCTATGGCTTTGGGAGAAGAAGGCACATTGATAGAGTGGTCACTGGTTCGTGACTGAACATTGCGACAGAACTGTCCCTACTCCAGTGTCTGAAGCATCCACTTCCACAATAAACTGAAGAGCTGGGTGAGGATGAATGAGGATGGGGGCTGAAGTGAAACGTCTCTTCTGCTCCGTAAATGGTCAGTCCGAATGGCATCACTAAATACTTGAAATGGCCTCGGGGGGTGTTGAACGCAGTTTTCCACTCGTCCCCCAGCCGTATGCAGATCTGATGGCAGGCGTTCTTGAGGTTGAGTTTAGAGAACAAGTTGGCTCCCTATACTGGTTCGAAGGCTGAATTGATGAGGGGCAGGGGATACTTATTCTTCATGGTGATATTTTTCAGACCCCGATAATCAATAGAAAGAGCACAGGGAGCTATCTTTTTTGGCAACGAAGAAGAAGCTTGCACCCACAGGGGAGGAAGAAGGTCTTAGGATGCCCCCATTCCTGTGTCCTTGATGTAGGTCTCCATGGCCTCACACAAGTTAAACAAACGGCAGGAAAGTAGGGGAGAGCCTGGGAGGAGGTCAATAGCACAATGATAAGGGCGATGGAGAGGCAGATAGAGGGCTCGCTGCTTGCTGAAGACCTATGATAGACTGAGGGAACTGCAGACAGTTCAAGAGATTAAGGCTTGACAAGGGGGTTGGCGGCCTCTGCTGGATAAAGGGCAGACTGCAGGCACAAAGAGTGGCAGAATGAGCTCCAACTCCAGACCTTATTATCAGACCAATGTATGTAAGGGTTGTGCAGTCTTAACCAGGACTGGCCCAGAACTAGGGTAGTGCGGGGGGAGGATATCACATTGAACTGGATAATCTCATGACAATTACCTAACACAATGAGGTGAAGGTGCTCAGTGACATGGGTGATGTGTGCCAGGAGTTTTCCATTCAAGCCTCCAGCATTGAGGGGGGTTGCGAGAGGTTGAGTGTCAGCCGTGGCAATAAGGTGGGCGTCCAGGAAACTCTCGTCTGCCCCAGAATCCACAAGGACTGTTGGTTCACCAACAGCGTGGCCCCTCCCTAGCATCTTGGGGATTGGGGGGATTGAGGAAAAAGTTGTCTTGCTCACTAGTATCCCCACCTTTACTGGTGAGCATCCTCTTTTGGCTGCTGGGGACATGAGGCCAGGAAATGACCGGAATGAGTACAGTAGATAGAGATCCTCTTCTAACCTCCGGAGACGTTCTGTAGGAGGAAGTCAAGCTCTTCATAACTGCAGGGCCTCTTCTGATGGCAGGGGAGAAGGGGAGATGTCAGGTGAGGCACTGGGGCGTGGGAATGAGATAAATATTGCGAGAGGTGAAGGAATAGGACGAAAGAAGGGCAACTCTAGAGATCAGCTAGCTTTCTCCCTACGGCGCTCTCTGAGGTTATCTGTTTTAATGGCTAGCGAGATTAACCCATCCAAGTTAGCTACCTTATCTCTCATAGCTAACTCATCGTTCACTGAGTCGACTAGCCCGCTGAGGAAAACCCCCTGAAGTGCTACACCATTCCACTCTGACTCTGTTGCTAAGGTCCTGAACTCAACAGAATACTCCGCTACACTACGGGAGCCCTGCCGCAGTACAAGAAGACATTTAGTAGCGGCCTTACCGTGGACGGGATGGTCAAACACTTCCCTCATTTCAGCTATAATATCTGCATAGGAAAATAAAAATGCTGCTATCAGATATACTGATAAAGTGGCATTTACCACCTCTTTCTGAATCTGTCCAAGTATCTCCTGAAATTCAGCAAATATATAATCCTCAAAAGAGCACATGGTAAAGTATTATTATAATTATATCCAGGTATTCACCCCTCTTCTCATCAGACACCGTCGTGTTTCTCATTAATGTGAAATGGACAGAAGTGAAAGTAGTCCTGCGAGAGTGACATTCTTTACACTAACACCACTTCAACACAACACAGCATGTTCTACAGTGTCTTTCTGATTTTAGCATCTTTTCACTCAACTTCTCACAGAACTTCATCTTAATTTATTATCATTTTGATTTGAAAGCCACTCGCCGTCTCAGGTGCTGCAGTACCACCCTCTGCCTGAACAGAATGGGGCTTTTTCTTGACTTAGTCCAACAGGTTAGTTGGTGTAGAAATGCAGGAAATGTTTTAAATTACAATTTATGACTAATATGTGTTGTATCTGGAGTGTATATAAAAAATGCTACCCAATAAACACAAATTAGCAAAAGAGAAGGTCATAAGGCCAGAGAGAGGTTGCGTGAACTTGACTTTAGACTTTGACTTTCCTTCAAAGCGTTCATCAAACCTGGAGCATACACATTTAATGGGGCTTTGACTTTATACATACAATTTTCATGGCAACCGTTGCACTCATGATGCATAGACTGCAGCAATGCTATCGTAAACGAGTGCATAGATCAGGGGTGTCAAACATACAGCCCCGGCAGAACTGGAATATTTCAATAAAAAACAGCTATTTCAAATTTGTCCACTAATTGTTTTGTGCCTTTGTAGATACACTGTGATCTGTAAATTGTAATGAACATGTGTAAATTATAAACTGAAGCATAATATTGTTGGAATTGCACTTATTTTTCTTACGAAATTTCAGGTTGTTCATAATATTTTGTAAAAAGGGTTAGGGTTAGGGTTAGGGTTAGGGTTAGGGTTAGGGTTAGGCTTGGCAGCCTGAGTGAAAGGGATAAAAATGTCATCCTCATCTTAGCCAAATTTGAGCTCTGAGGTTCACCCTCATAATCCAGAAGACCTGGTGTGTGTCCCTACTCGCAATCTTATTTCTGCATGACCCGGAGTCTGCGTCTCCTCTGATGTGAGGGAAGTTAGGGTCCAGCTTCGTTAGCTGGAGTACCAACTGAGAAAAATAGTGTATTAGCTGAAGTGCTATTATCAACAAAATAAAAACCTTGCTGTGAAAACGGCTTGGTGGTATATTAGAAGGTATGCTAATATCCAAATAACCTTACCGCGAAACGCTCTAGTCTCTGGTGAAGCATATCAACCTAGCTAGTGCCTGGCTGAGATATGCTCCGAAGTGAGAAGAGCTGTTTGAATGATGCTGCGTGATAGCACAAGCTATTTAAGGGTAGGTGGATCTAACTGGTGTGGACGACACCATCACTAGCCAATCAGGATTGGCGTAATGAGATTAATACTTTTGAGGAATATGCAGGGAGGCGTATCCTATCATAAGTGAGACATTGAAACGAATCCTATGAATGAGAACCACCTTTTCAACTTGATTGTGAAAGAAATGTATCACTTTTGTCCTTAGAAAAAGAAAAAAGGTTTTTAGTGAATATAATACAGGCAGCAATTGCAGTATGCAGTATAAACTCAATTTAAGAAGTACAGTAACATATCTCAAATATTTTTTGTTTTTGCTTCAAATGTAACATACAGGCTGCTAATTGGCCTGTGGTGGATGACTTTGTTGTAGGATGAGTTTATCTTCCAAAAACGTCACACCAAAGGTCAATATTCTAGTCCTGAACTGACTTCTGTCAGATAATTACAAAAACAAACAAAAACTCATCCTGGATAATAACATGTTTTAAATATTACAGATGCCATTTCTGTCTGTGTCTGCAATGCACTTGTTGCAGCCCAAACATAAATCGTGACAAACATGTCCATCTTTTTCTTGCCAACTTTTAAAAACAAAATGCCAAGACAAGCGTAGATGTTGCGTTTCACACTTAACAAATTAGGGAAGCACCGATATTGGATATTGGGCCGGAAGCTGTATCAGGTATTGGTGACAATGGACTGATCTATTAATTCAATAGATTGTTAATATACTAGATACATTATATACTTGAATTCATGTTTAGGATTTAAGTAATATTATAACCTTGTAATAATTAAAATATGAATGTAATCAAACACTTATATAAAGCAAGTTAATTTAACTGGACATACTGATATTATAAAATCAAAGGAAATATAAAATAACTGTTTCAGTGCGCTACGCACTTATCTGACTGTTCTTCAAATGTTTTATTCATTTTGAATTGTCAAATCCAACACATCTACTACAACTGCATTGGATCATTTTACTCTTGTATCAACCCAACAAACTAACGGACATTGTTCTTACCGTCCTCTCCTCCATGCCCTGTCCTTGCCTCTGGTTGGCCTCCTGGCTGTCAGGTGGCGGGGAGACGCTCCGGCCCCCAGGGTCCACCCAGCTATACACGTGGTTAGTTATGTAGCCTCCAGGGATCCGACCCATGGAACACACTGAAATGGCCAGCTTCTTGCATTCCTTCAGCATCTGCATCACATGAAGAGGGTGAGGTTGTGAATGTGCTACATACAGCAGATCTCATGACCCCTAGCAGCAATCCTTTCGCTATCATATTAAGGCCAAGTAAACCCAACAAAACAAAGTATTCTCTTTTATCGCAGAAAATAGTTGTTTCCCTTTTGGAAACATGTTCTGCTGATTTAGACAGTAAAATAAGTATTTTCAGCCATAGATTTTCTTAAAATTTTAAATGATTTATGTTTTCAGTTTGATTATCTCCTTAAATAGCAACCCCTGAAAATCGTGTTTCTCCTAACCTCCGGTGGTTTACCCTGTATACGTTTACTCCAGGATGTGTCAGTATACCTTGACATTATTGTGGTCTGTGGTTTCAGCTCAAACAGAGCACACTTCTCTCGCAGTGATGCTGGGTGTGGATGCTGGGTGAGCTGCAGCACACTTGAAACTTTCAACCTAAATGGGCAACACTGGTGTAAACTTAGTCTTTCACAGGACAAGAATTGTTTAGTACACCTTAATACAGATTTTAAGAACCAACATCTAGTGGAATAAGTCGCATTTAAAGGCGCTTGCTTCCACTTTTTGGTTTAGAATCAAGATGCTACTATTTCTAGTATGTAAGAGTGGGAATCTGATATCTTCCAGGCATCTCTACAAAAACATTGATACTGAATAATTCTTCAAAATACAAGATCATTTTCAGTGACATTACATACACAATATTTGTTGCATGGCAACTATGACCTCTCCCAGGACGGACAGACATGCAATAGATGTTGTGTGTACAGAATGAATACTTGCGTAATGTGTGAATTTTGACGGGGTAGTTTTATTTATAATCGAACACGGCGAAAATAATAATAATAAATTGTATTTATATGCGCACTTTTAATTTGAGTAAACAAAACAAAGTGCTAAATCAGAACATTTGATAATTTCTTATTATTAATGGCCAGTTGCATCTTGAAGGAGCATTTGACCATGATTGTTGCCCATCTTGTTTGTTCACTTGACGATTGTATTACGGAGCATCCCAAACCACAGAAGTTTCCTCGGGCCCCATTTTTACAAGTTTGGTGGTCCCTCCCCTTCTGCTACGTTGCCAAGATGGTGACCATTAAGGGTTAGAAGTGTCCATTGTTCAAAATCCATTTTGACCGTTATGAGTGCAGCATCTGGGTACTCGTAGTACATTGCATTTTGCATTCAGACTTATGCACTCAAAATAGGAGTAAGTACTGAAGAACTTCAATTGAGATACAGCAGTGTTGAAGCCTTTCATAATTTCTCCTTGAGTTCTTTAATACTCTTTTTAGATTTGCTATCTAAACCACTGAAGATCCCTTGCCTTGTGCATCTGCTGTCACATCATTTAGTTGTTTTATGAGAGAGGGACAGAATTAGAGGAGGCTTTGAGGCCACATCTATATAACTGTGACTCACATTGGTGCCTGATGAAACACAGCGAAGACACCAGGAAATAGAGAGAAAAATGATCAGAATGAATTACTAAAGAGAATGTTGTGTGTTATCTCCCACAATTTCAGAGGCTTTTTGTTTTTAAATCTGTCTAATCCAATAGAGACACATTATACACTTCATTGTCTCTCACATGTTTACGAATAATGTGGCTTAAAAACAAAGGGTCTGTAGGATGTATCTTTGCACTTTTTTTAATCAATGTGATGTTTATAGGTAGTGCATCTGAATCTAAAAAGGATCTTCTGCTAGACTGTGAGAATATTCTTTACTAAGTTAACGTGGATTTGCTTTTAATAGGTTTTTTTGCCGAAACTGTACTTCGTTTACTGCTATTTTTGATAGCTGTTGAGTGAGTTTCAATTGCTAGCCATCAGTCAAAGCAATATGGCTGACTGATTGCAGTGAGTGTAACACAGCTGTAGCCACCTACAATCAATCAAGTCTGAAAAAAAAATTAAAACAGCATTTGTTTGGAGCGGCAGCCTTTATCTGACGAAGACTCAGGAGGACAAAGACAAAGGAGTCTTTCACAGGAGTCTTCATGGGAGGATAAGTGGGAAGCACAGCCAACGAACTGGGCTAAGTATCTGCTTCTGCTTGCTCTTCCCTCTCCTTATTCAAATGTGTATATTTTCCATTCATGTTCATGTGTCTTCACGTAAATATTATAGGGGAATTCCTTGCCGTGTTCACTGCTACAATCCACGGTTGCGCAGCGGGGGTTGATGTTAGCCGTTGCCGGCATAATGGCAGCGGGGGCCAGACTCTTTCTGTCAAGTTGGGTTCTTCTAGTTTGTTAGGGGTGGCTTTAAGTTCTGCTCCAAGCTTATTCCAGACGTGACTGTTCTCTGGGGCAAGCTGTAGCTTCACCTTTGGGGTCCATTGTATTGTATCCTTCTCTTCTAGATGAAATATCTTTGCCTGAAGTACTGCCATCTTCTGTAGATGTCCACGGCAGTCCGTGCAGGAGGGCATATCCGTGAAAATTAAATTAATATTAGGAGAAAGATGCAAGCAGAGGTAAGTAGGGGCAAGAGCTTAGCAGAAAAGCGTCCGATAAAAGGCCCCAGATACCCCTCAAATAAAGCCCGCCTGTTTGCTAAACTGGCTCCAAAATGGTGGCACAAGCTCCCCATTGACATCAGGTCAGCAGAAAGTCTTCACATCTTCCGTCGCAGACTGTAAACCCACCTGTTTAGACGGCATCATGGCCAATTAAAAAAAACAGAAAATTAAATTTTTCTTATTTCTGTATGTAGCACTTAAATTGGTTCGCTTATTTGAAGCTAATGGTTGGGTTTTTATTCTCTCATTTCTGTATGTAGCACTTACATTGGTTTGGCTTATTTAAATGATTTCAGGTATTTTAAACTAATGTACTTGTAGGAATATTGCTTTTCTGAGTTGTATTGTCATGGTTGTTTGCACTGATTGTAAGTAGTTTTAGACAAAAGCGTCAACTTAATAAAATGTAATGTTTATCTGAAAACAAGTGCTGAAATTTTGCGTTATCTGTATCAACGTGAACACATTTGGCAGTTTTCAAAACATTAAAGGCTCTTGCTTTTTGCCATCTTGCTGTCCTTTTTTTCAGTTTATTCCAGGTTGGGGCTATTTTCTAACTCTCTGGTCGCTGAGAACATGCAAGTAGTGATCATGATAAGCCACAGTGTGTCATGATCTTGAGTTTCCTGTTTTATTTCGAAGAGTTCACTCTCCTTGTGTCATGTCTAGATTTATTTCCTGTCTTTGTGTTGTTCCCCTCCTTCTGTGATTGTCTGCCCTCCCCTGATTTCATCCTCCTGAGTCCAATCACCCTGCCCTTGAGTCTTTACCTGCCTCCACCAGCTGTGTCTGTGTATATATACCTGTCCGTGTCATTTGTTCTTTGTCAGTTTGGTAACTATGTTACATGGTGTTTGGGCCTGCGGCTCCGTTGTGTCCTGCCATGCCCTCGTGTGCCATCGGTTCAATCCTGGTGTGTCTTCAGTTTTTTCAGTTCACTTTTTACCTTTTGTATTTTTTAAGCTTTATTTAATAAAGTTTTTTGTTTTTTTTACGACACTCTTGTCCGTGAACTGCATTTGGGTCCTCCTCTTTACTAAACGGAACTGAGGCAACTAAACGTCCCCCCCGTCCAGCAACCCCTATAGTTCCCTGGCCTTGTTTGCCCCTTTTGTTCTCACGTGTGCCATCGTTACAATCCTGGTTTGTCTTTTCAGTTTGACTTTTTACCTTTTTTGCATTTATTAAGCTTTAATGAAGTTCTCTTTTTGTTAAAACACTCTTGTCCGTGGACTGCATTTGGGTCCTCTTCTTTACTAAACGTAACACAGTGACTCGCTAAGGGGCGCTACAACATGAAACGTGTCTGAAGAGGCTGCTGTTGCAGGGGTGAGAGCTAAAATGTGTCTGCTACAGGTTGTCCCTATAGACATCAGGCCAATGTGCCACCCTGTTTTAAGATTGTCTTTCTTTTTCTCTAGCTGTCCACTGTTGGGGTTTCATTGTCCCAGAAACAAAGAAAATAATCTTGGATTTCTCATAGTCCGGCCAGATATAAAAAGTGTTTGTAATCCGCAGCTGTAATAGTGTTTTATGAGATTTATGAAGTCTCTCTAATCACTTTTTTTGTCTCAGCCAGATTGCCAGAGATGTGCATTACTTTTCCCTGATCACTGACCCTGAAACCCCTTCAGACCACAACAGCCAGTCTTTCCAGTAACCCTGACTGATTAAAATGATGTCCATATACAGAGCCCAATCTGAAATCCCATTGGCACATGTAATAATGCAAATTACTAAATATCCAGCCCTGGAACATAATCTTGCTGAACATTCTATTGAGCAGTTTACTGCATTTATTCAAGACATGGTAAAAAAATTTTTTTAAAACATATCATTGTTAATGTAATATTTCTGTTTTTCCTGGCCTGACCATTTTGCAAATGCCAAAGACTGTTGTGGGTCAAGCGTCACCAGTTTGACAAACTGAAATCCTGTTAAGTGGCTATCAACTGCAACATGATGGCAAGATTGAGGATGAAAGGGAAACAAGACACAATGAGTAAACATGGCAGACATTTTTCTTGCAGTAGAGATTACGGATACAAAGTTTGAAAGAAGACAGTGGAAAAGAGCATAGTTTGATATTATGAATCCATAAAGGGATCAAATTATATTGGCAAATCCTGTAGCATTTCAGTTTCACTACAAGATTTGCTCATGAACACTTACAGTAAAACACTTAATTGAGGTTAGGGAAAGATGGTGGTGTTGATCAAATCTGCATTGACATGAAGCTGAAAACAAGACAAGATCTCACTTCATTCTCTAAATCCACACAACAGCACGGCCACTATGGAACGTCTCTGTATGTTTTCTTTCACAAATATTATGAAAATGGTCATGAATGGGATGGCTACATATAATGTAATTCATAATTATTACTTTAACCCGAGCTCTTGTTAGGTAGATGGAAAGAATGAATAGAAGAACTAACTCAAAATCAAAACCATTCAACATATAAAATAAAATAAAATAAAAATACAATGTCCTCTGTGCCCCTCATTTTGCAAGTCAGAAAATGTGCATTTTAAAAATAGATGGTGTTTTGGCTGTAGTGTAGTATATTTGGCAGAAATATTAATAATTCTGCCTCTAGAGCAGCTTTGTTTCCAAAAGATGTGTGTTAAACTAAAACAGATGAACAAATGTATATGCCATGTTCATGGTATAATAATGTGACAGCAGCTGAAACAGAGTAGAACAGGGATGGACAACAAAGCTACTTAACCACCAGTCTTCAATCATTTGTGTCCTCGTCAGGTGTGATGCTACACATTGGTCATTAACACCACCTCAGCTATAACACCCTGCCCTGTCCTGTCCCCCTCCAGAGACATGGTGAATTGGCTTGCGACATTGTTGGCTGAAGTTTGTGCAGGCTTTGACAGGGTATAATTCACTGTGTCAGCCTTTTCAATAGCACTAGCTGTATATCAACACACTCTCCAAGAGAACAGACTTCACTTCAGTTTGTCTGAGCAGGCGAGGCCAGTCTTGAAAACAAACATTGAAGGAGATGCAGTCTAACAAATAGAAAGGATTTGCTCTAAATTAAAGTATCCATCTTGATGTGTGACACCTACTTTACAAAATAATCAATAAGACAAAATTAAAATTGAAAGTGCTTAGGACATTTGGCAAAATATGTCTTTGGTTGACAAAATTGCAGCATTTGAAATAACTTATGTTCTTTATATTAATGTAAATGAATTATAGTTGGGAAAAGGGTAATGGTTTTCGGACCACATATTGCATTCTAATTTAGCTGAATTTGAATTTTTACAGCACAGCTGGATTTCTTATTCTACATCTGAAAAGAAGCTGTTGGGAAATGTGGAAGGGGAAATTGAGTGAGTAAGTAATAACTTCCAGCTTGCTAAACCACCACTGCTGAGGGACTGTTGAGCACCGTGTAGCTGCTAAGTGAACAACAGCAGATGACTGAGTTCATACTGAGAGGCTGAGTGGCCATATGCTGCCAAGAATACATATTTGATGAAGTATCTAAATGTGTGAATGAAATGAAACTGCCCCGGGACAAACTGACGGGACTGACGGAGCCTGCGATGTGATGAAAAGAGCGGATTAGTGCAGGATGCGGGAGAAGATGCAGCGGGAGAACTGTGCAGGTGAGCTGACGGTGTATCACTGCATCACACACCAGGAAGCGCTGTGTTGTAAAGCTCTGGAGATGGAACATGTAATAAGCACCGTAACACAGACAGGAAACTTTATAAGAGTCAATGTAAGTCTTTTCCTGAAGAGATACATTCTGAACATGCGATGGCTGAGTCGAAGGAAAGTGCTGAATAGATTTTTCGAGTTGCGTGAGGAAATCTGGCCGTTTTTGGAGGCAAAGGGAAACACACCACAAATCTCTGGGACGAAAAGTGGCGATGTGAGCTGGCCTATTTGTGCGACATAACGAAGCATCTCACTGTTAAACCTCCAGCTTCAGGGCCGTGTGATCACAAACATGTATGATGCAGTGAGAGCCGAGCTGCCTGTGGGAGACTCGGATGCATTAAGGAAACTTTGGTCACTACGTGTTTCCAAACACGCACCCCGGGGAGAACACGGGGAGAACTAAAACAAAATCCGCTGCTAAATGTTTTACTTTAAAATGACACAGTATAATTATTTATTACATGTTAAAAAATGTCAGCTCAAAATTGTCTGCGAGCCATAACGCGTCATCGAAAGAGCCATAGGTTCCCGACCCCTGTTCTACAGTATGTCCTCTTAACCTGATTACTGCAAAGCCTTATTTACTCCCCTTAACCATCAGTCAGTTGCTCAGCTCCAGGCTGTCAGAGTGCTGCAGCAAGGCTTTTTACTAGGACTCAAGAGAAAGAACCACACTCACTCCTGCTAGTATCATTACGCACATTTTTCATTATTTCAGAACAAACCCTCAGGCTTGTCAAGAAACTGGTCTTAGCTACATTTTAGACTTTTTAACCTCCAACATGGTCTATAAACAGTTTAGATTTTTTAAATGAGCCACAGTTAATCCATTTTCTGGGTTATTGGAAATCAATTGCTAATGAAATTGAGTGAATGAATTTCGCAGTGTGTCTGACCTTGAATGTTATCTGACTCAGCTGAAGAGCTGCCGGCACTTACCCTACCAGGCCTGTTACTGCAAGGCCTGCTCTCAGCCATCAGCGTCTCCCATCCACAGGGAGAAACAATGCAATCCCTGCAGATGGTTCCAGTACACTAAGTAGACTGTTGGCACACTCAGCGCCTCCAGCCTAAAGATACTGCAGTCTGACAAACACCATTTAAACAGAGAGTGAAAGAGATAAAAGCACGGAAAACATTCAAGGCCCTTTTTACATTTGTTCATAATATACTGTATAGTTTTTGCTAAGAAAAGGGTGGTACTAGTGGTGGGCCAATACCCTTTTTACAGAAGACAGTTTGACATGTCAAAGCAGGAAAAGCATAGATGGACTCTGACATTGTGTATGCTCACTCACTGACATTACTTACTGACGCTTAATGGAATGGAGCCATCGTTAATGTTACTATTTATACCTGTGCTTTGACAATCCAAATTGTCTGCCATTGAAGGAACCATAGTCCATGGAAACCCTTGACCTTTCCTCTAGTGCTACCAGAATGCCAAAATGTCCACTTAGACACAATAAATACTGTGTAACCGTTGTTATCACAGCATCTTGAGCAGTGATTTGAGAAGTATGATTTAATTTCTACTTGACTTAATTTCAGCAAAGCAACACTACTTCATGCATGTACATGTAGGTGCCATTTTTTAGGATACTTTAGTACTCCTCTTTACTGGAAACTGGGTCTGGTCTAAACCTCTGCCCTGACTATATGTGTGATGGATGATCCTCATCCCACAGCTCTCACCATTACTATGGCACAACATCTTTTTGATGGGACATGAACAGTTCCCCATTTTGTGTGACAGCTCAGTTGGTTCTGTTTGGAGAGGTATGAGGAGGGATGATGGAAAGCTGCAGTGACAGGTGATCAGTCTCTAAGAGGAAGTAATTATAGATAGTTTAGTTGTTGGCTTTATCGTCTCAGAGCAGGTTGTAAAATATAGAAGACTCTTCAGGAGCAACACATCTGTTTAAGCAGCCCAACAGAGGATGAATAAAAATAAACTCAGTGGTAGAAAAAGTGTAATGGAAGATTTCATGTCCATGTTAAATATTTATTGTTTAATAGTTGGTTGAATTAACTTTCCCAGCATATCTCTGTAACTTTATTTCTTCCCACCATATTCTTCTTGTGTTTATCCCAAATGGGTGAATTGTCTTCTCCTCTCCTCTCTACTTTCTGTTTTTACTTTGTCTATCTAACACCTGCAACTGTGTGAACCCTCCACCCCCTCCCTCCTCTACTCCCCGTCATTGTGGGCCAACTGTGGCAATCTTCCACCCCTCCTTCTCCTTACTGCCTGTCTTCCTCCACTGATTGATGATCCTTCTTTGCAAATAATAAATACTCCAAAGACAAACTTATTTCTCAAGAATATTCATTTCAGTATTATAGACTTCACTGGTCAAAGACTTGATTAAAACTTTCCACCACAAAAGTTAGCAAAGTGTTGTTGTGATGTATTTATGTTTGAAAACCACAAAGCCAGCTGCGATAATGAGCATGGAAGATGAATTGCACTTTTCACTCGCCCATACAGTCCTTTTATTTTAAATGAGCAAGTTCTAAGCGGCACCCTCTGGGTTTGAAAAGTGAAGCAAATGTAGAAGAGCCTTAAACCTGCATTGTCTCTAATGGCCAGCAGGGGGCAACTCCATTGGTTGCAAAAAGAAGTCTGATTGTATAGAAGCCTATGAGAAAATGATCCTACATTTCACTTGATTTATTACCACAGTAAACATTTTCTCTAACAGCACATAATAAGTAAAACACAGCATTAAATGACGTATCCCCTGCCCAATTACAGCCATGATAACATTTTAAGTATCAGGCTACTTAACAGACTCCAATAAAATGTGCGACCCAGATAAACTGCAGAGAGCAATGGTAATCTGCAACTAGAGCTTCACTAACAAATGACCGACAGAAAATGCCGTATGACAAAGAAAGTCTCCGCAGGCGGGTCCATTGACTTTATTCAGTGTTGTATCACAGCGGATAAGCGGTTGAGGCAAAAGTAGCTGCTTTCTATTCTGGGACCAACATTTCTGCATGCTCAGAGCCATCCAGAGCGAAAGAGAGGCAAAGATCAGTGCCGTAACTGGCAGAGATGAGTGACACTCCAGTGAGATTTGGGCTATATATGCATCCGTGCAGTGCTCGAGCCGGGATTGAGTGGGTGTAAGAGGAGCTCTCAGCGGGTCTTGCGTAGCGCAGGATGGGTGGGTTGTTGAAGAGTGAGGGGGAGGGAATTGTTGGCATGTTAAAGGTGGAGGATGGATTTATTTTTAACCTGGAGGAGAGATGACATATGAGACAAGAGAGCAGTGCATATGTTAATGCTGGACACTGAGTCTATAGGGGCCTCTCTGTGGGCCCTCCACTGAGACTGAATCACTACTTCAGCCTCTAAGCATCACTTATGCTGAAGTCACTGCCAGTTTATTTTCTGCTGTCTGGAGAGAATTCATGGTCCAAAATAGTCCAAATGAGTGTCTTTGCCTCACAATAAACAGGAGGGGAAAAAACTGCCGAGTTTAAACCATCTCCTTTTGTCTAATGCTGCATTCATTTTGTATTTTTGTACAAATGAAAAATGTGTAAATAAAGTGTTTGTTTTTTTTAAATAAAAAAATCTCTCTCTCTCGCTCTCATCCTCCCTCTACTTATGACTCATGCAGTGATGTCCCATGGTGCATTAGCTTCACATAATAAGCTGGTGTGTGCATAGAGAAGCAGATCTCTCTCTCTCTCTCTCTCTCTCTCTCTCTCTCTCTCTCTCTCTCTCTCTCTCTCTCTCTCTCTCTCTCTCTCTCTCTCTCTCTCTCTCTCTCTCTCTCTCTCTCTCTCTCTCTCTCTCTCTCTCTCTCTCTCTCTCTCTCTCTCTCTCTCTCTCTCTCTCTCTCTCTCTCCCTCTCTCTCTCCAAATAATATATAATAATAATTGATATAAAATGGAAATAAAGACTAGAAACAAGATATTTAAACTTTTATACAGCTAAACGATTAACTGAGACATATTTTGATATCACATGGATTTTGGCTCGGGCAAAAAAACGTTTTGGGTGGGATGATGCTTTTTATGACTGGAAAAGAAAGTAAAGTGGCTCTCCTCTTGACTTTGCCCTATCAATGTGGCTCTGATGTAAAGAAATAGTGAAGATCACTGCTCTAAAGCATCACAATACAAAAATTAACATAACATTAAGATTGCTATACATAAATGATATAAATAAATGATATATATATATATATATATATACACACACACAGTATTACAATGACATATATCTCTCTATCTCAGAAACATTAGGGTGTGTGTACATCTGCATATAATATGAGAACATGTTAAAGCCTCTGAACACCCACACAGGTGTTTTCAATTAATCTGGTGGATTAGAGATGTCGTCAGAATTTTGTGGATATGTATAGACTTCTTCCTGAGTTGTTGTAATAATAATAATAATAATAATTTAGATTGTGAATACAAATTCTCCATCCATGTCAACACACACACACACACACACACAACATTGTGACATATGTTCTGCTCTCTGATCTACTGTAGCTACAGTACGTGTCAGGCTGCTCCTCCACATCAGGGAGATGATTCCCATCGGCTTCTCCCACACACTGATGCCCGCTAGAATATGGGCTTTGAAAAATGGAGAGACAACAGCAGCATCCAGCAGTTTTGATAGTGAAATCAGCAAATGGAGCTGAGAAAGGTTTGTTCTAAAAACAACCGGTCACATAATTGTGGCCTTATCAAATTGACAGCAAAGGATAACTTCCAGCATGGAGTAATCTGAGGGAGAGTTGCTTTTTTGGAGCTTGTCGAGGGCCTGATGTGCTAGTGGAGTCATTTAGTTGTGATTATGTAATGTTTCTGCACACACAAGTAGAATGAAGCAGTCACTGTTTAAAAATAGAACCAAACAGTGGCCAAGGTTAAACAAACAGCGTATGACTGCTGTGAAATATCATATTCAAACAAAGTTTAGCATCAGTGTAGGCACAAAATATGCTTTTTTACAAACCATAAAAGCTTGTGAAGGCTTAGGGCCCAAGTAACACAGTCGTTACAGGTCTGCATTGATCTGTGAATGAGTGAGTGATTACAATATGCAAATATAATGTCTGATGTTTTGTCCTTGAAACACATTGAAGTGCAAACGCTATTGTGTAACATTAATTAACATTAAAAAGGTGAAATACATTATATGGGATACAATTTCTCAGGATTCTTCACGGTTGTCAAAACTCTCCATCACTTCCTGCAACCTGATATCACCTTTTCACACACACGTGAAAACTCGACAAGAGAAAAAGAGAAGCCTTCTTTGATCGCTTTACTTGGCTCTCCTTGCCTCTCCACGGCTCTGATCCCCACAGCCGGTAGACTCCTCAGCGTCGCACGGCAGCGAGCTGCTGGAGCAGACCACCGCAGCTTCACATCGGACGGCTCTCTGATCCCACTGAAGTCTGCTAAGAAGCAGATTCACGCTTGTCTAAAAGACTCCCAGTTATTCTGCACTGCTTTCCAACAGTAACCAAATCAGCATGCAGCACTAGACTCCGCAACAATAGTATTAATGAGCAGATAGCAACAAGCTAACTGTACTCTGCCAGATAACCAACGACTTGACTGGTATTACACCGCAACTTTCTATTCCCTTTTCTTCATCGCAATGGATTCACCAGCTAAGCTAATACGCTAATTAATATAATTAATACATATTTTTATTGTTATATTAAATAGGTTTTCTTAATCATTACTAATTTCTTCTGATAGCAATTTCAATGCCTTTTGAGCTACAGCACCTATGTCATTGCTATGAACCCATAATTATGGTTTTATTGATGTTAATTTTCGTTAAGTTTTGTTAATAACCAGACTTGCTCATACCAAAGCCCAACACAGTCATACAACCCTTGCGCTTGGCATTTATTATTCAAATTTCAACTGAGGGTTCAAATAATAACTGAAACTGAACAGAATTGTAGTCTAAAACATTCCAAACACATTATCAACAGAATGTGAAGAGGTATCAGTATTGACGTTATGTCAAAGACGTCTATGTGTTGTGTTGCAGAGATATCTACTGAAGTTAGCAGTCTAACTGACTAGCCCCACTCCGTCCAGTCAGTAATACCACTTGTTCCTATAGAGGTGATAGTGAGTCACTGTAGCTCCAGTCTGCCCTCAGTACAGAGGGAGAAGAAGTAAAGCCATGATCTGTGTGGGTTTTGATAATTTATTTATTGTATCAATTGGACCCAGTGCTCCACCAGTCTGCTGTGGGAATAGAAGTTGCTGCGGCCGCTGACGAGGGCACCATCTCCCTGATCAATCTCCTACTGGTTAGGGTGGTATCCAAATATCTAAATGTACATGAAAAACACAACCCCCGGTTAGTGGCACAGTAAACACGCATATCGCTAACATAAACTACAGGCAGATGTGAAGATTATAAGATAGCAGTTCAGAAATTGGATTTCATAACAGTTGATCTATATTAGAATAAAGTAAAATAATGTAAAAAAATATTTCTATAAACATAGAAAAGTTAAAGTAAAAATGTGCACACTTGACTACGATATATAACAACAATAAATATGTAAGCATATGACTACACTAATATATACAGTAGTGTAATAATATACAGTAGGGTAATTATAACACAGTCGGCATTCACCCATTCACATATGAATACATAGGTGGCAGAGGATGTTAAACAACGTGCCACCTGCTCATCAGGAGCAATAACCATAACCAACACACACTCACACACCACTGGCTGTGGCATCAGGAGTCATTTTGAGTTCATTATCTTACCTAAAGACACTTTCAACCAGAAAGTGTACAGTACATTTTTATTTGATTCGCATTCGACTGTGCTTTACGGTGAGCGCGTCATTTCCGGTTGTTAATGTTTCTGTGTTGCTGGTAGCATACTTCGGCAGCTCCAGCTTGACTCAGTTAATGTTGTTAGCTATTGCTCTGCCTCCTTTAGTGATAATGGTACGTGTATTAAATGTAGTTTATACGCAGGGATGGAGGCGAGTTTTAGAGGGATAGATGAGCGGCTTCACACCATGGTTAGTCAGCGGTTAGCAACTGTAGCTATAACTGTTCTCCCCACTCAGTGACACACCAGCTGAGAAGCAAACTCTGGTTATCGGTAGCTCAATTTTGAGATACGTTCATTTTGAGACACCAGCGACGACAGTCACGTGCATTCCGGGGGCCAGAGCGGGCGACATAGAAGCACATTTGAAACTGCTGGCTAAGGCTAAACGTAAATACAGTAAGATCGTTATCGGAGTGTACTAAAGTTAATGTGGAGTCTGTGTGTACATTTGCCAAAACAATGTCGGACTCCGTAGTTTTCTCTGGTCCTCTGCCAAATCTTTTGAATGATGACATGTTTAGCCACATGTCATCATTCTGTCGCTGGCTCTCATGGTGGTGTTGTGAAGTAAATAAACTCCTGATTGTATTGTGTCACACTTAATGATTATCACATGTACTCGTCCACCTCAATCAAAATGTATTATTGCACAACATGTATTTCTGCACAAATGTATAATGAGCACTATATTAGTTATGAATGTGAAGCACTTTAGGTTCTCTTCAAAGAGTTTCAGGTCTACCTCCATCTCGTCACAACAAGACTGCCCACCAAGGGGCATAACCGCGCCAACATGGACCAATGAGGGACGACGACACCCTTCTGTAGAGAATATAGCAAAATGTTTATGATGTTTTTGTACCATTTTCACTTTTACCAACAGACAGCTAACTGGCTCTTTATTGATTCGGACTGTGGACTTGGTGTGTGAAAGTGTCCTCGGCTGAGGGTATTTTTGAAATGCTGTCATCATCACTTTAAATAAATAAGTATCTTGATCATCTAGAAGTTTACTGGATTCATTTGAAAGGCAATCACAGCGCCCTTTGGGCTTCAAAACCCAACAGTGTCCAGATAATGATGTGGGCTTCGTAGACAATTGGCGGACTTTCTGGGGAAGACCTGGTCTGATTAGGAGTGACGGCATCCATCCTACTTTGGATGGAGCAGATCTCATATCCAATAATATTACAAAGTTTATTAGTGGACCTAATCCATGACAACCCAGAGTTGAGACCAGGAGACAGAGTTGCAGTCTTACACACTTCTCTGTGCTTCTTTCCGGGCAGTCACCCACTCAAATTCCCATAGTGACTGTCTGCCCCACGACCACTGAAATTAATAAAATCTATGGTTAACAGAAGAGGAGTTATACATGAAAACCTAATTAAAATAAACACCACTGCTGCAAAAGTGCAACTAAATCAAAAAATTAAATGTGGGCTCTTAAACATCAGATCTTTATCAACGAAAGCTGGATTGGTAAATGATTTAATATCAGATAATCAGATTGATTTATTTTGTCTCACTGAAACCTGGCTGAGACATGAAGAATATGTCAGTCTAAATTAATCCACTCCACCTGGTTATATTAATACTCACATTCCTCGAGGCACTGGCCGAGGAGGTGGAGTTGAGGCCATATTTGACTCAAACCTCTTGATCAATCCTAAACCTAAACTAAACAAAAACTCTTTTGAAAGCCTTGTTCTTACGCTCTCAAACCCAACATGGAAAACAATAAAGCCAGTTTTATTTGTTACTGTGTACCGCCCTCCTGGCCCGTATTCTGAATTTATATCTAAATTCTCAGAATTTTTATCAAGTTTAGTCCTTCCAACAGATAAAGTAATTATTGTAGGTGACTTTAATATTCATGTGGATGTTGATAGTAACAGCCTTAATAATGCATTTATCTCAATATTAGATTCAATTGGGTTCAGTCAAAATGTACATGAACCAACTCACTGTTTAAACCACACTCTGGACCTTGTTCTGGGATATGGTGTTGAAATTGAAAGTTTATCAGTGTGTCCACATAATCCTCTTTTATCAGACCATTTTTTAAATAACTTTTGAAGTCCTGTTACTGGAATACAAGCCAGTAGGCAAAATATCCTACGCTCGATGTCTATCTGAAAGTGCTGTGACTAAATTTAAGGAAGTGATTCCATCAGCACTTAATTCAATACCAGGACTCAATATAACGGAAGACTCCAATGCTAACTTTAGTCCCTCCCAAATGAATCATCTTGTTGATAGCGCTGCAGCCTTACTGCGAATAACACTCAACTCTTAATTTACAAATCCGCAAACTAAAACAAAAGTCGAGAAATCTTGAAAGTAAATGGCGTTCCACTAAATTGGAAGAATCTCGTTTAGTCTGGTTAGATCATCTTAAAATGTATAAGAAGGCTCTCCGTGATGCTAGAGCAGCTTATTACTCTTCCTTAATAGAAGAAAATAAGAACAACCCCAGGTTTCTTTTCAGCACTGCAGCCAGGCTGACAGAGAGCCACAGCTCTACAGAGCCTTCTGTTCCTATATCTCTCAGTAGTGACGACTTCATGAGCTTCTTTAACGATAAAATGATATATTAAATTATATTATTAGAGACAAATTGAATCTCCTCCTGCCCTCAATTGGTAATGACTTAACTTCAACCTCCGGAATTTCAAAAACATTAGTAACTCCTGAAATATATCTAGACTGTTTTACTCCAATCAACCTTAACTAACTTCAACAATCTCATCGTCTAAGCCAACAACCTGTCTTTTAGACCCGATTCCAACTAAACTGTTTAAAGAAGTTTTACCCTTAATTAACACCTCGTTATTAAATATGATCAACCTGTCTCTATTATCTGGCTACGTACCACAATCCTTTAAAGTAGCTGTAATAAAACTACTTCTTAAAAAGCCTAGTCTTGATCCAGAGGTTTTAGCCAACTATAGGCCAATATCTAACCTTCCCTTTCTCGCTAAGATCCTTGAGAAAGCAGTGGCAAAACAGTTGTGTGATTTTTTACATAATAATAGTTTATTTGAGGTTTTTTAATCTGGATTTAGAGTTCATCATAGCACAGAGACGGCACTGGTGAAAGTTACCAATGACCTTCTATTGGCATCAAACAAAGGACTTGTCTCTGTTCTTGTCTTGTTAGACCTCAGTGCTGCTTTCGACACTGTTGATCATGACATTCTACTACAGAGACTGGAACATTGTGTTGGCATAAAAGGAACCGCACTAAGCTGGTTCAAGTCCTATTTATTTGAGCGATCTCAATTTGTATGTGTTAACGATAAATCCTCCATGACAGCCAAAGTCAGTCTTGGAGTTCCACAGAGTTCTGTACTTGGACCGATTCTATTCACCTTATAGGTAGTGTGCAAACACGTGACAAAACTGTGTGACGTATGCGTGCAACGCCATTTTGGATGAAAGACAAATCAACAGGGTGCTCGTCCATGCCCGTGTAAATCACTCTCAAAGAGCTCGAGATACACCGCTCAAGCCGTGGTTTGTGAGTGAGAAGAGCGGCAATGATATCCTCACACACTGTGATTGTAAGCGAAGCATGTTCTCACATTGGTGCTTTGCTTTTTGTAAGTGAAGTAGGCTCAAGAATAAGCAAAACAAAAACATGCACAGAAGAAAAGAGCTAATGGCTGCTATCATAAAGCTTTGCCGCTTCTCCTAGTGACGAGAAGTAAGGTCTTACAGTGTTTGGGTATATCATAAGCACAAATGTTTAACTTAAACATTGAAAACATAGCTTTAGCATGAGCTTTACCAGATATAAAGTGGACGCCACACACACTGGTGAATTGTACTTTTTCTTCTGTTAAATCCTTACGATTTATGTTGCTAAACTACAGCTTACGGCGTTCGGTAGACAGCAATTCATCCCTCTTTTGTGGATCGTTGTTTTTGATGTTTTTAGGAAATCCAATTATACACTGCGCACATGATTGCCATTTTCTTTCAATCTTAGATGTTTAAATACAAAGAAAATTACGAAGTGTTGCAGCAACTCACACGTGAACGGGAGCCGTCTTGGTTGTGTATATCATCCAACATGGTTGATTTACAGGTTGGGAAAAAAGCGTGACGTCACATGCACACGATCTTGTGATATGGTTCCTTTGGGCAATATTATAAGGAACTACTCTGTACACTTTCATTGTTATGCGGATGATACCAAAATTATATCTATCAATTAAACCAGACGAAACCAATCAATTGGCTAAACTTCAAGCATGCCTTAAGGACATAAAAACTTGGATGTCTAGCAACTTTTTGATGTTAAACACAGACAAAACTGAAGTTATTATACTTGGCCCTATACGCCTCCGAAACGCATTTTCTAATGACATAGAAGCTCTGGATGGCATTAATTTGGCCTACAGCACCACCGTAAGGAATCTTGGCGTCATCTTTGATCAGGATCTGTCTTTTAACTCCCACATAAAACAAATCTCAAGGACTGCCTTCTTTCATCTACGTAACATTGCCAAAAAAAAAGACGCATCCTGTCTCAAAATGATGCAGAAAAACTAGTCCGTGCATTTGTTACTTCAAGGCTGGATTACTGCAACTCATTGTTATCAGGTTGACCCAAAAAGTCGCTTAAGACTCTTCAGTTGATCCAAAATGCAGCGGCACGTGTATTGACAAGAACAAGGAAATGGGATCATATTACTCCTGTATTAGCTGCTCTGCACTGGCTCCCGGTAAAATACAGAATAGAATTCAAAATCCTTCTCCTGATTTACAAAGCAATTAATGGTCAGGCTCCAGCATATTTTAAAGATCTCATAGTACCTCATAAACCAACTAGAGCATTGCGCTCCCAGACTGCAGGGTTACTTGTAGTTCTTAGAGTCTCTAAGAGTTCAATGGGAGCCAGAGCCTTCAGCTATCAAGCTCCTCTTCAGTGGAACCAGCTTCCAGTTTGTGTTTGGGAGGCAGACACCCTATCCACATTTAACAGCAGACTAAAGACTTTCCTTTTTGATAAAGCTTATAGTTAGGGCTGGCTCAGGTTTGCCTTTGATCAGCCCCTAGTTATGCTGCTATAGGCTTAGACTGCCAGGGGACACCTCCTTGCTCTCCTCCTCTTCCTCTCTCTCTTCTTCTCCCTCTCTATCTGTATGCATTTATGTAAATGTATGTTATTAACTCATCATCCGGGGTATCATCCCCGGAGTTTCTGTGTCTCTCATGTGGCAGGTTGCCACTGATAAAGTTTACGTTAGGATCAGGAATCGTGGCTGCGACTGCTGCCTTAGTCCTGCTGTACACCGGGAAGCCTTTTTGACATTTTCCTGGATTCATCCATACTTTCTCTTTTTCAACACAACATAATTTCTGTCAAATGTTGTATTTGTACTATGTTGTTTATCCTGTACACACGACATCTATTGCACATCTGTCCATCCTGGGAGAGGGATCCCTCCCCAGTTGCTCTCCCTGAGGTTTCTTCCATTTTTCCCCCTTTAATTATGGGGTTTCTTTTAGGAAGTTTTTCCTTGTGCGATGCGAGGGTCTAAGGACAGAGGGTGTTGTAACCTGTACAGTCTGTAAAGCACACTGAGACAAATGTATCATTTGTGATATTGGGCTATATAAATACATTTTATTTGATTTTAGAGGCTTTTCTCTGAACAGCTGCCTGGTGCTGCTGGAACGATACTGTGAACGAGATGAGAACAAACTAAAACAGTAAAGTTACAGACAGCCAGAACATGAGTCAAAACTCACTACAGTATTAAAGCTCAATAGAGCCGAGCAGAGCTGCAGATTCAGCTGATCATTTTATGCAACTTAATCACTACAAGCGACCCCTTTCACATTGTCACATATTTTTCACATTGTCATTTGATACATTATAATAAAGATGTTTATTATATCTACTCTAAAATATAATACAATGTCAGGTCAAGGTGTCCTAGATATCTCTGCAGCTATGATCATGCAGAGAGAGACCTTTATCATAATTAATTTGGATGACACTGACTGCATGATCTGTTATTTCATTAAAGGCTATATTTCCCCTGTTCCCCCTCCCCCCAGTATTTCTTACAAAATGTCTCCATGTATGTACGTCTCAAGGACAGCATCAAGGAAACGCCTGCAAACGTGTTAAAGCTGTGGGGAGACATTTAATGAGGATGAAATCCCAGAAACATCTATCTATTATCTGCCAGACAACCTGATTACCACAACAGGATTAGCGTGACACAGCAACAGCCATTAAGCATGGCTGTTTTGTTACAGTGAACCTGTTCAGCAGCAATGCCGCTGGGACACGCTTGATGATGAACTGCTGACAACAAATCGGCCTTGTGGGATTCTCAAGGCCGTGCATGTGCTGTTGAGGTGGAGTGACGTGGTTAACAGAGCATTGGAGGAAAGATTCCCTGCATACTGCACAGGAAGAATCATGTATGTTTGATGCAAATTGCAAATACAGTGCAGTTGATACAGAGAGCTTACCATAATATATATCACTGACTACGTGTTCTGTTCTGCACAGTTACTATACAATGCTACTCTGTTTCTATAGCAATGTCACTCGACAAATGTACTGAGCACAAAAATACCATGTTCACAATTACAACTTTGTGACCACGCAAGTCACCGGAGAACTTAATATAGCTGCATAATTGCAGAGTTGATCATGGAAGGAATAGGAATTAATGGAGAATATAACATTGTATCCATTAAAATTAATCATTTGAACAGTCATTTGTTCTCCAACGTTTGTTCTCCAACGTTTGTTCTCCAACGTTTGTTCTCCAACGTTTGTTCTCCAACGTAGCGGCTGAGCGCCATTGCGTTGGAGTTTACCCCGGTGGACGAGAAGGTCGCCTCCCTACGCCTTCGGGTTATGGGGGGGAAAACTCTGACTGTTGTTTGTGCCTATGCCCCAAACCGCAGTTCGGAGTATTCGGCCTTCTTGGAGACCCTGAATGGAGCCCTGCAGGGGGCTCCAGTAGGGGACTCCGTAGTCTTGCTGGGAGACTTCAACGCACACGTGGGAAACGATGGAGACACCTGGAGAGGCGTGATTGGGAGGAAGGGCCTCCCTGATCTAACCCGAACGGTCGTTTGTTGTTGGACTTCTGTGCTAGTCATGGAATGGCCATAACAAACACCATGTTCGAACATAAGGATGCTCATAAGTGCACGTGGTACCAGAGCACCCTATATATATATATATATATACTATATATATATAGATAGGAGAATAGAAAGAAGATGAACATATACATAATATACATATAAATAGAACCCTAGAGAGAGAAGACAGACACATATATAGAGAGAGAGATAGAGAATAGATAGATACATACATAAGGAAAGATAGAGAGAGAGACACAATACATAGAATATTAAGAGAGAGATAAACACTAATATAGAAACACATATATATATATATATAGATAATAGGGGGGGGAGTATAGGAAAAAGATATATAGAATAGATACCCACATAAGATAGAGAGATATAGAGAGAGAGAGATAGAGAACACACACACACAGAGGGAGAGAGACACACAGAGAGAGAGAGAGAGACACACACAAGAGAGAGACACACACAGAGAGAGAGAGACACACACAAGAGAGAGAGAGAGAGAGAGAGAGAGAGAGAGACACACACCAGAGAGTATAGAGAGATAGAGATAGAGATATA